>NC_084554.2:28667500-28767500 GCF_033978685.3 Nerophis lumbriciformis | reverse complement strand
CCCACCTGCTTTATGTCTATAAAAATTTGATTAGATAAATACTTTGTTTGTTTGTTCACAACATTTGGGCCAATACAAAATTGGATTAGTCGCGGTACTGCGACAGGAAAAGAGGCACCACTACAACTTGGTTTGAGGAAACACAAGAGTAGGTAAGATAAAGTATTGTTTTTATATAAATGTGGCATGTACATAATACACAGATGTGCAATATGCAGAAGCTGCACTATGGAGGGACATTAGCCACTCGCTCACTACTGAGAAGGCTGTATTGCATTGAGGACGCGTTTGTTCGCTTGTCGCTGTCAAATTTGCGGGACACAGCTAGAATGTGTCATCAACATGGATTAGAACAATATGACGATACTATTAAAATCTTCGACCAAAATGTATATAGTTTATATATTGTCCAGATCGTGCAACCCTAGTGTATAGTACCGGTATTGATGTTTTCACAAATTAGTAACCTTTTAGTATTGATACTTTTTTAAGTATCCATACTTTTGACAACCCTACAACAAACTAAAACCTGCAACTTTAGATACAAGAATCGTCAGTAGCTCTAGGAACAAATTAATGTCTCTTTCCTACATTTCTTTAAAGAAAAAACATGTTGAATACCTTTGAGAAAACCAACTATCTCCATGGCCTTCAAAACCTTGAATAACCTGTGTCAGAAATGTATTTTTTTCCTCTTTACCAGTTCATTGATTCTTCATTTGAAAATGTATTTTCACAGCATTACAGCTGTATTTTGTAACCTTCAATTAGCTTTTTCATGTCAGATTTTTACATCGGTTCTAATTATAAGTCAAGTAATGAAAACTTCCCAACCATATTGCATGTAACCATTCACATATCCAGAAACTAAAGGTCAATTTTCCAAGCAGTGTGTTATGCGCAGTGAAAAAAGATGGCGTACATCCGGTTGTCTATGTGAAACCAACAGACTAATCACAAAAGACTTAAATGTCATGAATTCATGACCACAAAAAAACTCTGTTTAGTGTCAATTACATGTCAACCCTATTGTACGTCAACACTACGTTTCAAACAGACGCTGGCTGAGCTCTTATTACACAGCGCGTTGCATTGTTTACATGGTGGAAAGGTCCATAAGTAGTTCTAAATGCTCTTTATTTGATTGGATTTTACATTATGAACATCAGAGCAGAAACACACTGTTGTCCCCTGACTGCAATGATTAGCTGCAGAGTGAGTGGCTCCATTTGTTTGCATTTGTTGACCAATCGAGACTCTGAAAACATACAGACTGAAAAAACAAACTGCGAGAACATTATTTAGCGTGGGTGAAAATGGAGATTTAAAAATGAGTCGACACAATAGAGATTCTTCCAATCCTTCATGCTGCTGCCTGAAGAAGCTCTTTTTGTCACAATCAATCCTAAAACTGTTTAAGTTTATTTATTGGCAAACAAAGAAAATGTCATTTTATCAGTTCTACAATTATGCTTCACCTTCTCTGCTGCAGCAAAACCAAGGTATTGGTCATTGTCACTTCAAGTGGCCGTGCATTCTGCAATATAAACATGTTTATTATGCAGCCTTTCCAAGAAATTCAGCCGAGAAAACCCAATGGCGCTGAAAATGGAACGCTTTGGAATGCAAAGAAATTCAGCGTATTGTACTATGCTGACCTTTGCTAACAGCGTGAAAAGGACACAACACTACCCCTCTGACCTCCATCACAACAGCAGATAAGTACGTTCATATACTGTATAATAGGCCATAACTATTTTTCTGTTTGCGGAATCCACTCAGACAAGCTCCTATGGATGTATTGGCTATTATGAAAATGAAAGTACGGTATACGTTAAGCTCAACACATCGAGTGGTGATGACAGATTTCCACTGATTTGACTTGATTGAATGATACGACTGAATTGAATGGTAAAATACATGTACAGTATATGTTATTGATTTAGTATAAGTACCTGAGGAGGTTAAACTGGTCACAACTTACAAGGCCTTCACAACAAAACTGAAAATGTGGCTTATCAACGCCTACAGCTGCCAGCACTAAAAGATGAGCCTGTTTTGATGCCAAGATAAATGTTATGTTGTATTTTCTTTTTTATCATATTGTATATATATAGTGTGCTTTTTTTCTTTTTCTCTCTGTCTTTTCTTTTTCTTTTAAACTATAATTTGACAGCCTTTTTTTACATCATGGCCAGGGGACTACAGATTAAAACTAGCCTTCTGGCTAATTCTGGCTTTTTTAACCATGTGTAGTCATGTGTTTTATGAAATTGCATTGTCCCCTTTGAAATAAACTAATCTAATCTAATCTAAAATTGCAAGAAAAGGCAAGAAAAAATATCAGGTACCCAGTTCCATGTCCAAAAAAAGGAAGCCTATATTTATTGTCTTAGCTTGACTTGTCAATATGCACATTATTCGACTGTATAATAGATACCTTATAGGGCCACTTGTAACACTAAATATTTATGAATATAAATGTACAATCAACTCATTTTATCATTACATAATTGCCTCTGCATTTGATTATTTTATTTATTCACTAACAAATTTATGCATAACAAAAATGATTTTTCTGTCAAATATTAAAAAAACAAAATACTTTAAGCTAGAAAAATTGAAAGGCCCCTTTAATGCTAGCAACATTAACACTTATATCACAGTTACGCATCTTAAGTCTTTACAGGTAAAATTCCCCCCAAAATAGACACAGTAGTAATTTTAGGCTAGGGTTTGAGCACATTTTGGAACGCCCACTTTTATCTCCAAAATGTGGGCGGGCCTGCATCAGTCTGCTGACGTCACCTACAGAAGACTGGAGGCAATTTCATATTGAGTAAAATGTGTTTTGGTAGCATCTTTGTACCGCAAATAATTTAATAAATGATCAAATATTTCTCCCAGATGCATTGTCGTAGGCTGTAGTAATAAAACTAAAGAAGGGGTCAGCATGCATACATTTCCAAATGATGGGAATTTGAGGAAAGTATGGACCTCTTCTGTCAAATTCACGCACGCAAAATGGGACGGACAAAGCGAAAGGAGTGTATTTTGTAGCAATCATTTTAATAATTCTGACTTTCGAGAAGGAAGGTTTTGGTTGGAGTTTCCATCCATTTTCTACCGCTTATTCCCTTCGGGGTCGCGGGGGGCGCTGGAGCCTATCTCAGCTACAATCGGGCGGAAGGCGGGGTACACCCTGGACAAGTCGCCACCTCATCACAGGGCCTTGGTTGGAGTTTCATGTGCAAAATACAATCCCGAAGATCAGGAGCACCCTCAAGGGGAGAAGCAGACCTGGCACTAAAGAATGAGAGAAAAAAAGTAAGCTGCTAGTATTCTAATTTGCGCCCTCTTTTACTGATGTTTTCCTCATGATGAAAGAGCATGAAGAAACACAGGCTATGGCGTCTATGGAAGAGGAGATTGAAGAGCAGGGAAGCCCGGAAATGGCTATTTTTTTTTTTTTTGCTCATAATTGTTAACCATATCAGCTTTGAAATAATCATGAACATGGGCGACAAAAACATGCAATTAGAGTGATCAAAAAAATTGTTTTACATGCATTTATCCACATTGTCAATGCGGGGAAATGGGCTACAGATCTGTAAATGATGTCACACCAAGAGGGAGTGGCATATCGAGTCTGGCAATGGAAAGTTCCAAGTACAGTTAAATATCTACTAATTACTCAAAAACAAATTGATATTTTCGGAAATGATTACCAGAATCATTTTCAGGAGCACAAAATACATAGAAAGTACTTGTTAGAGAAATTTTGGTCACCTGGGCGCTATGGGTCCTTTAAAATATTTAATAATGACTCATATTATTTTCAGTCTTTCGTTCGCCACATAAAGTAATGTGGTGTGCCAAATCTGGCTCCCTGCCCTTGAGTTTGGCACATGTGCACGATGTAAGTAGCAATGTATACCTCCAACAAGGTTTTCAATAATGTTAGTAACAACTAGGGGTGTCAAAAAATATATATTGTCAAATCAATCGCAATTCTTATTTGTTACGATTATTGATCGTTAAAAAAAATCAGAAATCAATAAAAAAACAAACATATACACATAAACATAAACATATACACATTAACAATCAGAAATCAATTAAAAATATATATATATACACATATATATACATATATGTACATATATACAATATATAATTACATCCATCCATCTTCTACCGCTTATCCCTTTTGGGGTTGCAGGGGGTATGTATATATATATATGTATATACATACATAAATATATACATATATACATACATACATACATAAATATATACACATATACGTACATGCATACATACGTACATACATATATACATATATACGTACATATACAAACCTTGTTTCCATATGAGTTGGGAAATTGTGTTAGATGTAAATATAAACGGAATACATCCATCCATCCATCCATTTTCTACCGCTTATTCCCTTCGGGGTCGCGGGGGGCGCTGGAGCCTATCTCAGCTACAATCGGGCGGTAGGCGGGGTACACCCTGGACAAGTCGCCACCTCATCGCAGGGCCAACACAGATAGACAGACAACATTCACACTCACATTCACACACTAGGGCCAATTTAGTTTTGCCAATCAATCTATCCCCAGGTGCATGTCTTTGGAGGTGGGAGGAAGCCGGAGTACTCGGAGGGAACCCACGCAGTCACGGGGAGAACATGCAAACTCCACACAGAAAGATCCCGAGCCCGGGATTGAACCCAGAACTACTCAGGACCTTCGTATTGTGAGGCAGACGCACTAAGCCCTCTTCCACCGTGCTGCCCTAAACGGAATACAATGATTTGCAAATCATTTTCAACCCATATTCAGTTGAATATGCTACAAAGACAACATATTTGATGTTCAAACTGATAAACTTTTTTTTTTTTGCAAATAATCATTAACTTTAGAATTTGATGCCAGCAACACGTGACAAAGAAGTTGGGAAAGGTGGCAATAAATACTGATAAAGTTGAGGAATGCTCATCAAACACTTATTTGGAACATCCCACAGGTGAACAGGCAAATTGGGAACAGGTGGGTGCCATGATTGGGTATAAAAGTAGATTCTATGAAATGCTCAGTCATTCACAAACAAGGATGGGGCGAGGGTCACCACTTTGTCATCAAATGCGTGAGCAAATTGTTGAACAGTTTAAGAAAAACCTTTCTCAACCAGCTATTGCAGGGAATTTAGGGATTTCACCATCTGCGGTCCGTAATATCATCAAAGGGTTCAGAGAATTTGGAGAAATCACTGCACGTAAGCAGCTAAGCCTGTGACCTTCGATCCCTCAGGCTGTACTGCATCAACAAGCGACATCAGTGTGTAAAGGATATCTCAACATGGGCTCAGGAACTATTCAGAAACCCACTGTCAGTAACTACAGTTGGTTGCTACATCTGTAAGTGCAAGTTAAAACTCTCCGATGCAAGGCGAAAACTGTTTATCAACAACACCCAGAAACGCCGTTGGCTTCGCTGGGCCTGAGCTCATCTAAGATGGCCTGATACAAAGTGGAAAAGTGTTCTGTGGTCTGACGAGTCCACATTTCAAATTGTTTTTGGAAACTGTGGACGTCGTGTCCTCCGGACCAAAGAGGAAAAAAAACATCCGGATTGTTATAGGCGCAAAGTTGAAAAACCAGCATCTGTGATGGTATGGGGGTGTATTAGTGCCCAAGACATGGGTAACTTACACATCTGTGAAGGCGTCATTAATGCTGACAGGTACATACAGGTTTTGGAGCAACATATGTTGCCATCCAATGCTTATTTCAGCAAGACAATGCCAAGCCACGTGTTACATCAACGTGGCTTCATAGTAAAAGAGTGCGGGTACTAGACTGGCCTGCCTGTAGTCCAGACCTGTCATTGAAAATGTGTGGCGCATTATAAAGCCTAAAATACCACAACGGAGACCCCGGACTGTTGAACAACTTAAGCTGTACATCAAGCAAGAATGGGAAAGAATTCCACCCGAGAAGCTTAAAAAATGTGTCTCCTCAGTTCTCAAACGTTTACTGAGTGTTGTTAAAAGGAAAGGCCATGTAACACAGTGGTGAACATGCCCTTTCCCAACTACTTTGGCACGTGTTGAAGTCATGAAATTCTAAGTTAATTATAATTTGCAAAAAAAAAATAAAGTTCATGAGTTTGAACATCAAATATCTTGTCTTTGTAATGCATTCAATTGAATATGGGTTGAAAAGGATTTGCAAATCATTGTATTCCGTTTATATTTACATCTAACACAATTTCCCAACTCATATGGAAACGGGGTTTGTACATACATACATACATACATACATACATACAAATATACTGTATATATACATATATGTATATATACATATATATTTATGTAGATATATGTACATATATACATAGATATATATACACATATATATGTACATATATACTTACATACATACATACTATATATATATATATATATATATATATATATATATATATATATATATATATATATATATATATATATATATATATATATATATATAGTGGTTTTTTTTCCATATCTGTCCTGTTTTCAAACAAAAACAGTTTTATTTTAAGTAAGAGTTGTTTATTTATTTTATGGAGGAATGTAGTTCATTCCAGCCACAGCGGTAGAAAAAGGATGGATGAATGGATGATTTTGAATCAAGAATTATTTAGATTCGAGAATCAATTCTGAATTGAATCGTTACCCCCAAGAATTGAATCGAATTCTGTGGTGCCCAAAGATGTACAGCCCTATTAGAAGGCGCAGTTTGCAGTGGATAATTGGCTGCGTAAGGGGACTTGGCATTTAAAAGAGCTGCAAGCAACATATCGAATCAAATTGAATCGTGTGATGCCCAAAGATTCACAGCCCGAATAACAGGTACATATCTTTGAGGGCTTACTTGAAAAATGGAGTTGGAGGAGCATTTCTTCAAGCCCAAAATATGAACAGCCTGGTTATCTTCCTTCTGTAAGTCTTCTACAGTCTGGACCAACATCTGGTTCTGGTCTGCAAGGTCATCCAGGTAAGACCTGAGACAATCAACTTTCCTCTGCAAAAATAACAACACTTCACAATCAAAAACAAGTGGGATATTTGCAGTGTTTTCACAGGATGAGATTATAATAAAGCAAGTCAGTCAACAGTAAAATGTGTGATCATTAATCAAGTCAAAGGAACAAATTAATTCCAACTCAAAACGAGACACGGGTAACTGTCCAAATATTCAATGTGTATGGAAGGCGTTGGGGTTATTTAGACATTTTGTTTCTACAACAAGAACATTGAAATACAGAGTGGAACAAGGGATGTACCAATTAACCGGCAACAAATCAGTATCAGATAGTTTTCGTGATAAAATGCCAATTAATTTCAAGCACAAACACGATCCCCTCTGGACGACACTGTATTTATTTTTAGTCCCCCGGCTGACAAGCGGATAGCAGCTAATTGTGTATTTCTATACACAGTGTGGGGCCGCTCCCCTAAGCTAATAGTAATCACCTCCATTACGATATATAAACTGCATTTCTTAGTGTCTTAAGTATCATTATCCAGTATCATTATAACTGGAGGATGAGGCTAAACATGTTACACACTGATAGCAAACCAGGACCAGGTATGCTAATGGATATGCTAACCGTTAAGCTAGCTTGAAACAACACCAAGAAATAGGTGCTTAGTGAACTTTAAAGGGGAACCACACTTTATTTTTATTTTTTGACTATCGTTTACAATCCTTATGAGAGATAAGAACACGTATGTGTTTTGCATTCTAATTTGTAATAATGAGCTTGATCTAGGTGGCTCGCAATGCTGCTAATGGGAGCAATCCATTCTGCCTCTATATCACTAAAAAAAATATAATTTTTCAACGCCAACAACACTTTATTTAAGTGCCGTAACCTGTATAACAACCAAGCTGTAGCGACATTGTAATTGTAAGAGCGAACACTGAGGAACTGTTGTTCTAGTGTAGTAGCACATCACCTTGCACACAAAGACACTAACACTGTGCTACTAACTTTTGCTAGTGACTCTCTCGATGGACAATTGTCCGTTTGGTTAGCTGGCTGGGTACGTTTTTTCTAGTTGATTTTGTGTAGGCGGAGAGAAGTTTCTATCACTGTAGGGTTGGTTAGCGCAAACACTAACAGGCAGTCTTTCGTTGTGATGCAGTTTCTTCCTCGCCAGATACAAAAAGCCATTTCGTCAATAACATTGTGTAACAAAGGCACGCCATTTCTGTCAGCAGAGCTTGGCAATCTCCACATTGACACTGTGACCAAGTCATGCCGATCCTAACTCTCTCGGCTTCCATCTGCTCCATCATTTCACCCTCTATTCATGCTCACTCAGCTTCCATAACCAGCAGTTTATCCTCCATTCATTCAGCTGCAAAACAAAGTTGTGAATCCTCGATTGTCCAAAAAATAGTCGTCTTTGTACTGTTACCAAGTCTGCCATGATTAGACGGTTGTTGACGGAAGTTGGGCATGTGTTGCTATGTGCACTGAAATAAATAAGTCAAGGAAAAAATTTCTGGTAAAGTTTAAAATGACCAAAATGAGGTATAAATATTCTACATATTACATATGTTACTACATCATATTTATACTTTCAAACGTGTAAATAAAATGTTTATGGAGGGTTTTGAAGTTGTTTTGGAGGGCTTTGAACGCTACATAGGGGACTCCAGTTAGCTGCATTTTGCAACCGTTTGTTTTTTCTCTTTAGAATCCTAAAAAAAAGATGTGTTCTTGTCTCTCATAATGATTGTGAATTGTAAAATTCCCCAAAAAAGTGCAGTTTCCCTTTAAGAAGTGTAGATGGAACCACGTTGCATGTTGCAAATAAGGAGCTACTTTAAATATTGTGTTGATATTGTTAACTTACCTTAAATAAATGGATAAGTGCGAATACAGATTTTACTCTTTGATTCGCTAGGTTTTGCTCCTGAATTAATCCATCCAAATCTGATCAAACGAGAGTCAAATTTTCACCCATCTATTTAACATGTTTGAAATAAACTTAAACTATAAACCATAACGGTTAACCAAATGGACAAGTGATTGACGCGGAGGTGTCACTGATCGCGCGCTGACAGCTTTGTATGTGTGTGTGTGTGTGTACTGAATTAATCCATCCAAATCTGATCAAACGAGAGTCAAATTTTCACCCATCTATTTAACATGTTTGAAATAAACTTAAACTATAAACCATAACGGTTAACCAAATGGACAAGTGATTGACGCGGAGGTGTCACTGATCGCGCGCTGACAGCTTTGTATGTGTGTGTGTGTGTGTACTGAATTAATCCATCCAAATCTGATCAAACGAGAGTCAAATTTTCACCCATCTATTTAACATGTTTGAAATAAACTTAAACTATAAACCATAACGGTTAACCAAATGGACAAGTGATTGACGCGGAGGTGTCACTGATCGCGCGCTGACAGCTTTGTATGTGTGTGTGTGTGTGTGTGTGTGTGTGTGTGTGTGTGTGTGTGCGCCCCTCCCTCCTGCGCCACAGCGCCATACACGCAGGAGAGCGGGGCAGTACCTGTGGCAGGGCTGTGTGTGAGCTCTAAGACTTGCACCATGCAAGACAACAAAGTCTGTGGAACGGTTGTTTCACCACTTTAAAACTTGACACAAAGTGCACTGCGCCCTAGTAACTATGAGGGTCGGTAACATTAAACAGCAAATCAATGATTGAAGTGACATACTTGCCATCTAAACAATACCCCGTTTGTTGACAAGAACATACAGCCATGGAAGCACATTCAATCTCTGTATTGAGCAGAGGTAAAACAAACCAGTGAAAGATTCAAAAGAGCTGCCATCAGAGCAAACCAGCGACTCAGACAGAGTAGGCTACATTTTCATTGTCTTAATGTTGTCAAATTATCAATTAAATCTTGGAAAATGGCTAAAAGTACAAAAGCCCTTAAATGTATATCTTTATTGGAGAAATTTAAAGAGATTTAGATTAGCCTTTTTTTGTCTTTTTGAATGTTGTATCCGATCCTATTTTTCTTTTTGAATTATTATTGTTTATTTTATTTATTTGCTTTTATTTTCTTCCCTTGACATGTGTTAAAGACAATAACTGCTCAACTTGTTGAATGCTTGAAATTGTTGCGATATTTAGAAAGTGCCTTGGTTTCTGTGTACATTGGGAATACATGTTTGTGTGTAAAACTGTTCAATTAAAAAAAAAGAAAAAGAAAAGACTCAAATTGAGCATGGACTCGCTGACGTCACACATCCTTAGGCAACAGGTACCGCTTTTTAAAAGGCGCGCACACACACACACACACACACACACACACAGACACACACACACACACACTGAAACTTAGCTTAACTGCATTATGCCAGATATTTGAAGGTTTTTTTAAGTTAATAATGGTAAATGGGTTATACTTGTATAGCACGTTTCTACCTTCAAGGTTCTCAAAGTGCTTTGACACTATTTCCACATTCACCCATACATTCACACTCTGATGGCGGGAGCTGCCATGCTAGGCACTAAACTCAACCCATCAGGAGCAAGGGTGACAGCAACGACACAAAGGATGTGCCTAGAATGGCGGAAGCCGGGGATCAAACCAGGAACCCTCAAATTGCTGGCACGGCCGTTCTACCATCCGAGCCACGCCTCCCAAAAGTGATGAGTGGTGGAAATGGATGGATATTTATTCATACTGTAACAACCTGCTGATGGTAACGTTTTATGTTCATGTGGTTTTGATTTGATGTTAATTTTTCCCATGATCATAAACACACTTTCCGTGCCCGAAAGCAGATTTGCGGAGAATGAGGAAATGTTGTGTGTCTGGGGAAGCACGGACACGAAAGTGTTTGCATGGAAAGTAAAACCTGTCGGAATTGTGCCGTTTGTTATCATAAGATTGGCAATAAAAGTTCAAAATAGCGTCAGACTTAGTGTGACTTATTTTGGAGGCTACACAACATTACATTACTTTAATTTGTTTTCCTTTAAAAAAAAAAACATTTTAAGGCGTGGGGGTGATGGTATCGCCATGGCGGGAAACCCTTTACTGTATATCATATAAGTATTAAAAGAAGCGGACCACTCTATAATGAAACCAAAAATGTACCCTTAACATTGATATTAACATTGTGGAGCAGCAATGACAAAGATGCGTGTACAGATTGTCCATCCATCCATTTCCTATCGCTTGTCCCTTTTGGGGTCGCGGGGGGTGCTGGAGCCTATCTCAGCTGCACATGGGCGGAAGGCGGGGTACACCCTGGACAAGTCGCTGTTCAACAGTTATCACCACAAATTCCCCCCTTGTCATCACCGGTAAAAAAAAAAATAGGAAAAAAAACAACAAAATTGTAACGTTAATACTTTGGATGCAGATAGAGCTGAAATTGTGTGCGACTTTAGATGTCGTTTTGAATTTAAATGACTGAACTATATGCCTTTCTGGGTTCCAGTGTAAAATATACACCCCGCATGCTGTATAACGCTGTGTGATTATTTTCAAGAAACAAGATAATTTCAAAGCAACAAAAAACAAGACTCATCAAAGAAAACAATATTACATGGGAAAAAGACCAATACTAGATTAAAGCAAAGGCAAGCACTAAACAAACAAATCACCTAGACCTCACAATCCCCCTGAGTTACATTGTGGTTTGTTTCAAAATGAAGGCAAGAAATTGATGTTATGACAGTAATTTTCTCTGATTGAGCAGACAAACAATATCCCCTAATGATCACCTCACAAGGGGAATAATACAAGTTCCCCAGACATATTGGATGGCAGAATGAGGAGATGGCTCTTTTATTGAGCTGCATGTTGCTTTATTGTGATTAAGAATATGTGTTTTTAACTGGACGGTACATAGAGGGACAGAGTTGACGATGAAATCACACGACACACACTTTGCAGATGAGGGAAGGTGAAAAACACGTCATAAAGCGCAAAGACTGAAAATTAACTTCTGTTAAATAATGCATTACTATAACCACAGGCTTGTTGTTAGAAAGGACTTTGCAGGATTCTTGACATAATGACTGCCCTACTTTAGACATCGCCAACATAAGGGGCATATTGAATTGGCATTCATGTTTCAAATGCTGGCCAAAACAAAACTGGACATCAATATAAACAACTAAAGTACAGGAGCCACAGATAAAGAGCCAATAGAGGAGCTGTATGCAGTAGTTTGCAGTGATGTAGTTGCATTACATCATACTATGGGGTCTTTATAGTAGAGACTGTGCAAAACAATCCATTAGGAGAGTTGCAGCATCTAGAGAGAAATAAAGAAAAAACATTTGTAAAACCAGCTCATTTGTCTCCAGCTAAGTTAAAATGTAGGGGTGTCAAAAAAAAAATGTCCAAATGAATCTCGAATCAGAAATCTATTTTTATTTTTTTATATCGGTCTTCTCCAGCCAATCAGGCAAATCCTATTGTTGATGTATATTCCCATATCTGCTGTACAGATTTACTCTAGAAAAGACAAGTGTGGGATACTTCTCTTGTTGCAGGGCTGTACGGTGCGACAAATTTACTCGCAAATGCGACAAAAAATAGACTGTGTGACTTGGGGAAAAAAAAAACCTGTCGCACATGTGCGAATGGGGATTACAACCATTTCATCGCCTTTTGCTCCTAAAAAAAATCCATACGAATTTGATCAAACGAGAGTAAATTGTTCACCCACCTCTATGGCATGTTTGAAATAAACTTATAACCATAACCAAATTGACAAGTGATTGATCTTAGTTGGAGGAACTGGTCAGTAAAAAAAAGTTTTTTTTCACCACCTTAAAACTTGACACAAACAAACTGCACTGTGCGTTACTAACTAAGTAGGTCAAAGTAATATTGAACAACAAATCAATGATCGAAGTGACAAACTTGCCATTCAAGTAATACCCCGTTTGTTGACAAGGACACACTGCCATGGAAGCACATTCAATCTATATATTTAGCAGAGGTAACACAACCCAGTGAAAGAATCAAAAGAGCTGCCGTCAGAGCCGACAAACTCCTGCTGCTAGCCTGCTAAGCTAACAAAAACATCTCAAGCTGGACTTGCTGACATATCACATCATTAGGCAACAGGCACCACCTTTCAAAAGACACATACAATGCTCTCATATGACACTTATCTCAAACACATTATGCCAGATATTTGAAGGTTTCTTTTTTCTTTTTTTAAAGTAACGGAATAATTACTTTCTCTAGCATTTAATTACAATTATTAAAGTGTAATTTCGTTTTGGTAAACTTGTTTGGTAAATTAATGAGTAACTATAATTAATTACTTTTAAAAATGTATTTTCAGAACACGGCCTGTCACACAGCATCATGAAGTAGTTGGCAGGTTGGTGTTCCTGGCTAAAATATTTGTGTGTATGTCCTATAATAATGTTTACCTATAAAAACAAACATTTTACAAGGTCAATTATTTTCATGTTGCTGCTGACGTTTAAAATGTCCTCTTAAACCAGGGCACTTTATCTTACATTTTGTCATTTTATGTTTTTGTTCGCAAAAGCATTGAGCATTGGTAAATGTTTTTTTTAAAGAAGATTGGAGATTATATTTTACTTTTCTTATATTATTTTCAAGGCTTTTTTTTAGTATCTCAAAACACGTCTTAAGTTGGTAACATTTTATACAAAACCTACTTTTCTTACTTGTTGGTACCTGTTTCTTTGTATTTAGGATTCTAATTAGTCCCGAAAATTTTAAATCAGGGCATGGTGGAGATATTTAGTTAAGTCAACGGATATTTCCATTTATGGGTTAGTTTATGGGCCAAACTATATCGGGACATGAGTTTAGGTTCATATCGCCCAACCCTACACTCGTGTTAGCGACAGTGCTAGCACAGTTAAGGTGTGTTCTTTGTTTGAGTGTTACATTAGGTCTTATGACGGTATTGTGTTTTTATGTATGAGTGCACATGTGTACCTTGTTTTAGTGTTAATAATGAAACTTTGATATTTAAGACATTTCATATTGCTACCGATTTTTTTCTGTGCCCCAAGAATTTTCTGTGCTACAATTTTTTTTCATTTAGTAGCACCGGTGATAAAAGTGAACAAGCTAAGCGTACAGCCCTGTGTTGCATTATTTATATTTGACTTCATCAAATGTTTGGGTAGCATTTTATTAAACAACATTTTATTTTAAGAGATGTAAAAATGTATCAGACCTCTTTGTCTATTTTATGGGGGAATGTAGTTAATTATAGAACTGGCACCCAATGTAAAAAAAAAAAAAAAAAGTATTGTCCACTATCAAAGCTTTTTGCAGATGATGTGGTCCTGATGGCTTCATCTGGCCAGGATCTTCAGCTCTCACTGGATCGGTTCGCAGCCGAGTGTGAAGCGACTGGGATGAGAATCAGCACCTCCAAGTCCGAGTCCATGGTTCTCGCCCGGAAAAGGGTGGAGTGCCATCTCCGGGTTGGGGAGGAGATCTTGCTCCAAGTGGAGGAGTTCAAGTACCTCGGAGTCTTGTTCACGAGTGAGGGAAGAGTGGATCGTGAGATCGACAGGCGGATCGGTGCGGCATCTTCAGTAATGCGGACGCTGTATCGATCCGTTGTGGTGAAGAAGGAGCTGAGCCGGAAGGCAAAGCTCTCAATTTACCGGTCGATCTACGTTCCCATCCTCACCTATGGTCATGAGCTTTGGGTTATGACCGAAAGGACAGGATCACGGGTACAAGCGGCCGAAATGAGTTTCCTCCGCCGGATGGCAGGGCTCTCCCTTAGAGATAGGGTGAGAAGCTCTGCCATCCGGGGGGAGCTCAAAGTAAAGCCGCTGCTCCTCCACATCGAGAGGAGCCAGATGAGGTGGTTCGGGCATCTGGTCACGATGCCACCCGAACGCCTCCCTAGGGAGGTGTTTAGGGCACGTCCGACCGGTAGGAGGCCGCGGGGAAGACCTAGGACACGTTGGGAAGACTATGTCTCCCGGCTGGCCTGGGAACGCCTCGGGGTCCCACAGGAAGAGCTGGACGAAGTGGCTGGGGAGAGGGAAGTCTGGGCTTCCCTGCTTAGGCTGCTGCCCCCGCGACCCGACCTCGGATAAGCGGAAGAAGATGGATGGATGGATGGATGGCACTATCAAAGCAGAAGCAAAAAGAGCTCTACGGCAGATGGAGAACAATTGGTGGATTAAGAAAGCTGAAGAAATTCATAGATGGAGAACAATTGGTGGATCAAGAAAGCGGAAGAAATTCAATCTCTTGCAAATGCCAACAACACGCACGGCTTCTCTGACGCAATCAAAAACATCTATGGGCCCCAGAGCAGAAACTTTGCACAAGTCAGACCTGCAGATGGCACCACCCTCATAAAGGAACAACACATTCTAGAACGTTGGGCAGAGAACTTCAGCACCGTACTAAACCAGAAAAGGAACTTCAGCAACGTACTAAACCAGAGCAACCTCACAGACCCGACCATCCTGGATGAACTCCCCAGCTTCCCCTCTGTCCCTCAACTTGATGAAGTTCCTGAATTTCATGAAGTTCGGAAATAAATAAATTGCCTTAAAAACAATAAAAGTGCAGGTTCAGACTTCATCCGAGCTGAAGTATTCAAGTGTGGAGGTTACCTTCTCACTCGCCGGCTACATCAGCTCATCTCTGTCATCTGGACAACTCCCAATGTCCTGCAAGACTGGAAAGACGCCACCATTATCACCATATATAAAAAGAAAGGTGATAAATCGTCTTGTGACAACAGCAGAGGTGTCTCACTCCTTTAAGTTGCAGGCAAAATCCTGACAAGGATCATGTTCTCCCGTCTGCCTGTGCACATTTCAGAGAACATTTTGCCAGAAACCCAGTGTGGACTCCGTAAGGACCGTAGAACAACGGACATGATTTTTGCCGCAAGGAAAATACAGGAGAAAGCCAGAATACACAAACAAGACCTGTACATGGCTTCTATCGAGGCTTTCGACACAGTAGACCAAAAGCTTCTCTGGAGCATACTAAGCCGGTTTGGAGTCCCATCCGAATTCCTCATGATCCACCAACAGTTTCATGATGGCATGCAAGCCATGCAGGGTTTGAATTGGTGGACAACTGTCCGACCCCTTTAATGTCAAGATTGGAGTGAAACAAGGATGTGTCTTAGCCCGGGTTATATTCAACATAATCCTTACCGCAGTCATCATTTCCCATAAGCATTTGAAGAACACGGATGGAGTCGGCATTAGTTTCCGCCTGGACGGCAACTTATTTAACATCCGGCGCCTCCAGGCAACCACCAAGACTACTGCCCTTCAGGTTTGTGAACTGCAGTATGGCGATGACTGCACGCTGATTGCTCTCACCCCCGACTCCCTTCAGAATGCCCTCAATGTGATAGTTGCCACCAACAGAGCTGTCGGTCTTCAGATCAACATCAAGAAGACACAAATTGTCCACCAGCCAAGCTCTGCACATACTCCCACATTGACAATACCCCTCTGGAAACGGTACCACACTTCAAATACCTCAGCAGTATCCTCTCTGACAGCTGTAATGTTGACGCAGACATCCAAGCCCGCATCGACCTTGCCTTCGCCACATTTGGTCGCCTAAGATCCCGGATCTTAATCAATAAGAACCGGAAGACAGCATCCAAGGCAGCAGTATACCAGGCAATGTGTGTCCACTAGAGATGCGCGGATAGGCAATTTATTTCATCCGCAACCGCGTCAGAAAGTCGTCAACCATCCGCCATCCACCCGATGTAACGTTTGATCAGAACTGCACCCGCCCGCCATCCGCCCGTTGTTATATATCTAATATTAATTAAAAAAAAAAAAAAAGGGTGAAAACTACGCGAATTGCACCTTGTGCAGACAAGATTTTTCGATCGGACACGGAGGAATTAGCGATGTAAAAGACCACGTTGGGACAAAAAAACACAAGTCTAATGCCGTTGCTAGCGATACAAGTGGAAAACTTTCAACGTTTTTCGTCGCCCAAACAGATTCTTTGGATGTGATAAATGCCGAAGTTTTATTTACGGAGGCAATAATTGAGCATGGACTTCCAATCGCACTGGCTGATCACATGGGACAGTTAATAATGTAATGCAACCTTTAAAAATCATTACGCGGTGATCGCGATCCCAAAAATAAACTTTTCTTGCATGATAATGTCCAGAAAAATTTGCTTTATATTACTATAGAGTCCTTTTAACGAATGAGTTTGATGGTTTATCACAAACCTTAAATGAAATTCCATGGCCACCGTCCTGCTCTCTATATCAACCAGGGTGAGCCCCACCCCTTTCGTGAGCGCACTGCGAAAGCGGACGAGGCGGGGTGTCGGTGCGGTGGGCGCGGTAGTGACCCTGGACTTGCGTCGGGCCCTTCTCGCGGATCGCCTCAGCTACGGCTCCCGGTGGGGCCCTCTCGGGGGAAGGGGCCTCGGTCCCGGACCCCGGCGAGGCGTCCCTTCTCCGCTCCGTAAAAGTGTCCATCTCTTTTCTTTTTTTTCTTCTGTTGTGGCATATGCAGCAGGTGCCTGCTCGTTTTTCGTATGTGGGTAACAACATTTAACTATGTATATATATTTCCGAATTGGTTTAACTGCCACCCGCAAAAAAATAAAAAAAATATCTAATTAATCCGCCCGACCCGACCCGCGAGCGGATAAAATCTTATTGTTTTTAATTTCATCCGCCCGATCCGCGGATAATCCGCGGACTCCGCGGTTGTGTCCGCAAACCGCGCATCTCTAGTGTCCACACTACTGTATGGCTCTGAAGCCTGGACACCATACAGACGACACATCAAATCGCTGGAGGACTTTCACCTCCTCTGCCTCAGAAGGATCCTGGGCATCACATGGAAGCACCACATGACCCACACAGAGCTCTACGAGCGTACCAACTTATGAAGCGTAGAGGTGCTTTTGGCACGCAGACAACTACGCTGGCTAGGTCATGTGATCCACATGCTTGCAGCCCGTCTTCCACGACATGTTCTCTACTACCAACTCCAATCAGGCCAGAGGTCTACAGGAGGGCAACGTAAGCGCTTTAAGGACCACATGAAGTTGCTGCGCAAGAATTTCAACATTTCCCCTTCAAACCTGGACGGTATTGCAGCAGATCGAGACCTCTGGCGCTCCTCCTGCCTCTCAGGTGTCTCCCATCTAGAGGAGAAGACAACCCTGTGACGTGCAGAGAAACGCAGACAACGGCATGAGCGGCCTGCAAGAACTACCCAACCAGGTTCAACACACACATGCCCCACGTGTGGAGAAATGTGTGGATCAGCAATTGGTATTCACAGCCACATGAGGTGGCACGAGCGCACCAAGCGCTAAACACCCCCTCTGCCCCGGGAGTTATGAAGTCATCATCGACAACAATGGACTGCCATAAGCAAGCAAGTAAGCACATGTGTACCTTGTTTGAGTGTTAATAATGAAACTGTGATATTTAAGACATTTCATATTGCTGCCAATTTTTTTCTGTACTACAATTTTTTTCATTTAGTAGCACCGGTGATAAAAGTGAACAAGCTAAGCATACAACCATGTGTTGCCTTATTTGTATTTGACTTTATTAATTGTTTGGGTAGCATTTTATTAAACAATATTTTTATAAGAGATATAACAATTGATCAGACCTGTTTGTCAATTTTATGGGGAAATGTAGTTAATTATAGAACAGGCACCCAATGTACAAAAAAGTATTGTTTTTTAATTGAGAATCGTTTTGAATCGAGAATCGTTTCTGAATGGAATAATTACCCCCAAGAATTGAATCAAATCAAATTGTGTGGTGCCCAAAGATTCAAAGTCCTTTTAAAAGGTGCAGTTTGCAGCGGATGATTGGCTGCTTAAGTTGGTGTTTAAAAGAGCTGCAAGCTGCAAACATAACCCACAGTCTTCCTCTCCAAATATGTCAGCTCTACGCCCCACTAATACAATATTATAATAAATAAACTAATTTATAATAAGAGTTTATTATATATTATATAATATTATTATATTAGTTTATTATAAAAACTAATATTAGTTTATTTATATAAATAAACTAATATTATAATAAATAAACTAATAGAACAGCAATAAAAGCTTTTTTACGACAACGAAACATCCTGAAAGGCTCTGTCAGTGAGCTTTTTTAAATAATATACTGTAAATATAAGAAAAAACAGAAAAAAACAATACAATAACTGAGGCATGTGGCAAGGTGTTTGCATTGCACATAAATAAAAATAGCACAAGATTGCACATACAATTGTTTTATTTGCACATTAAAAATTATTAATAAATTGCTTTTAGTGCATGTGCATTCATTGTGGTGATGGCTTGTGGGGGAAAAAACGGTCCTTTCGTCTGTTTATAATAATAATAATATGTATGTTGATATTTCGTTTGTACAAAAGTGCGTCACTACTGTATATGAACCTGTTTAGACAAACCTGCAGTGGAACAAATCTGCATTGGATTTAACGTTGCTTCTTTTTCAGTGGACAAGCTTTATGATAAAGTGTTCACATCAACCTTCAGGACAAGGGAGCTTCTGGGTTCTAAACATGTAACCTTGTTAAGAAGGTCCTCCAGTGGGCCCGCCTGACCAAAAGCCATCTATGAAACCTTGTTACACCTGTTTTGATGCACAGCCCAGCTCGCACAGACTACATTCTGAAGCTAAATGATGTGACATGACAATCCGGATGATTAGAAACCTCGCTTTTTGTATTGCAAATATGAGTTTGGATAAGTGTTCCTGATCTGTGCCGCTCAGATGGAAACATAATGCAATTTGCCACCTGTTACAAGTGCTGCAGCTTTATGAAAGCAGCCCCTGCACTTCCTCCAGCCATTTATCTAACACAACCGAGGTCACCTCCTGATGGTCATGTCATGGGGAAAAGGAAGCATTTTGTTTTTTTTGTTTTTTGGGATGTGTTATTGCTTCATTGCTGGTAAGGTAAATTGTGTAAATTGTTTTTGACACATCACTTGAACGAACATAACCAATGTCTTCTTTTTATGTCCTTATGTTTCGGGAACCCACTTAAAGATACAGAGCACATAAGACAGCGATTAAATCGGATGTAAGACAGTATTTCTTCCTGAGAATAGTCTGAAATAGATTGGTACTCTTATCTCCAAAGTCAAGGAGCCCTCAAAATACAATGACTAAAATATGATTAGCTGATATTAAACACATGAAAATTAATTGTCTATTTTTTTTTAAATGGTCTTGAAATAGAGGGCTTTTCTTCAGGATTGTCTCATATTTAGATAAATACAGTAGTTCTTCTACATACGAGCTTAATTGGTTTTGTGACGCAAATCTTAACTCAAAACACTTGTGTCTCAAATCGACATCACCCATTGAAATTAATTTTTAATTGGTGCTTGGCCGCCCCAAAACAGCACAACTGTAACATGTAACATGCCTTTAAAAAAAAAAACTAACAAGATAAGAAATATATAAAAATAATTAGACTTAGACTTACACTTCCTTTTATTGTCATTCAAATTTGAACTTTACAGTACAGATAAGAATTACATTTTGTTGCATTAGCTCGTTGTAGTGCAGGATAAAACAGCAATAAGGTGCAGATATAAATAAATACATTACTGTACAGATACATATATTGCACTTTTATTACTGTATAAAAGCAATACAATAAAAACGTATTACTAACTACAATAGTTCTATGAAAGGATAATGTACAGCATTTATTTTGGAGAATGGACTTCTAGCTGCTTCTCCGTCAAACACACCATCTGCAGCATTTCCATATTTTCATAAATTAATGTCCGCTGTTTAGATGTTATTTTAACATTCTTGTCTGGTGTTAGCCTCATATTCCTTTGTTATGGTGCAGACTAGCAGTGATGCGCTCAAATTCCTTCACCAATTTGGCGACAGGCTCTGTCGTGATTTGTATTATTTATTTATTTAATAAAACAATTATCATCCATGTGTTTTACTCAGAACTGTCCTTCACACATAGTTTCATCCTTCCAATACTTGGGAAAATAAAGTAATGTCCATCTCTTGATATAAACTAATGTTAGCAAGTAAAACCGGTTCACTGTGACATTTGCTACGTCAACTAATGGCGGGGATGCCTCTAACTAAAATTTTTGCTTGCAACTTAAAGCGTAAAAATCAGCCGATGGACAGCTTTTATTTAGAATATAATAGAATGCCTTGTATTGTCACTATACACAGGTACAATGAGATTAAAAGCAACTCCAATATCAGTGCGACAGTCTATAAATATGCAAAACATGGGAAGGAAAGAAAAGAAAAACAGTGCAAAAGGAGGTAAGGTGAACAGTCCAGTCCTGAGAATGAATGTTCTGAATGTGTTGTTTAAATATTATACTATATACATATACAGTATACAGAAGCATTCAGACTGTGGGTGGAAAGTAAAAATGGCACACAGAGAGGTGCTAAACTATAAAATCAGTGCCTATGAGAGTTCACCGTTGTTATGGCTTTAGGGGAAAAAACTGTTCTTGAGTCTGTTTGTCTTAGACCTGATGACCCTGTAGTGCCTTCCTGGGGGCAGCAGGTCAAACAGGTCAAAGTCGGTGTAGGATCTGTCCTTGATAGTGTTTCAAAACACTCTGAAGTTGAGGCACTCTTAAATTGCATTAAATATGCCGGAACAATCTTGTAAATTCTAATACAAAAAAACATAAATATTCTGCAGTGCATCACACTGAGGTTTTCATAACATCTTATCCCTCACATGATTGATTGAAACTTGTATTAGTAGATTGCACAGTACAGTACATATTCCGTACAATTGACCACTAATTGGTAACACCCGAATAAGTTTTTCAACTTGTTTAAGTCGGGGTCCACGTTAATCAATTCATGGTAAATCACACAAGTTAATGCACCTATAACCTCATCAAAACAGTAATTATACCTTTCAAAACTGGACAAGTAAGAATGTATAGCAATGCATCTACTTAGATTGTGCATTTTGTGTGAATGTTGTCTGTCTATCTGTGTTGGCCCTGCGATGAGGTAGCGACTTGTCCAGGGTGTATCCCGCCTTCCGCAGCTGAGATAGGCTCCAGCACTTCCCGCGACCCCGAAGGGGACAAGCGGTAGAAAAAATGGATGGATGGATTTTAAACACCCACAGAACGCAGTGTCGTTTGCTCACCTGCAGTATCACCTCTGGTCGTTGAGTTGTGTCCTCCTCCAGGCATCTCAACCTTTGCTCATGCAACCCTTTAAACTCATTTAAAAGCTGTTTCATTAACTTTGCAGGTTTCTCCGAGCTCTCTTTGCCACATTGCAGCTGCGATGCAGAGAGCAGGTTTAAAGCATAATTATCCTCTCCCACGTTTAGCGTCATTAATGCTGTTTTTACACTGGTGAGTTATACAACACTGATACATCACTAAGGGGAGACAATAGCTGGCAGTTGCGGTGCGTTTCGTGCTGTTTTTATCCTTTTGCTGCATCGCCGTGGTCAACAATGCAGTCTCTATGTGCGGTTACCACAACAGAGACGTGAACGGTACAATAAATTGTATTTCTAAAGACCTGCGCTTACCAAGTCAGTTTACCGCTGCGATGACGTTGCATTACCTGATTGGCTAAATCTCCAGTGTGTCGCGTAATAATGACGTTCAATCACGCTATTGGGACATCTGTAGAAAAAAGGCGGGGTTTAGGTTACAATCCGGAAGTAAACATTGCTCTGTCAAGATCACCATAGCGAGGAATGGCTCGTTAAAATTGAATGCGTAGTGCTCAACAAGAAAAAAGGTAAACATTTCCCTCTGTCTTTTAAAACGGGTCGTTTTGTATTCCGATACAATGACAATCTACTTTAGCATGCCCTGTTTGTTTTGAATAGACGTGTTTGTTTATCACCGGTTTGCGCATGTGTGCAGCATACCGACCTTTTGTCACCAGAGTGAATATAACCGTACAGAAAAAAATTATAAGCATTCAGTAGAAGTCATGTCCAAACAGTATTTAGTAAAGAACTGACTGCATCACTTCAAACACATTTCGCCCCATATGATTCTGTTATTCTACTTCTAAACAATCAATACCATGGATCAAAGTCGCCCACATTGAGATTCAAGGCTAAATTGTATTTATTGATTTTCATAGACTATTCACTTCATCTTTCTAATCCCAATCATCTCTCCTCTCCACTCTTATCTGTCATATCTTTTTTTTCCCCCTCAATGGCGTTGACTGTGCTACTCTCACACAAACCTAATCCCTCCTCCTTGTGATGATCAAATGCTCTTTGATTATTATCAAAATAGAGATGATTCGTGTATTGGTGCCAGAAAAAGTAGGTGTGACTAAACTTTTTACAGCATGTGATAGAATGTATGTTAGGGCTGGTTGAAAACTGTATCACGATATAGTTTTTTTATATTGGTTGAAAGCGATAATTATTTTTAAAGTTAAAGTACCAATGATAGTCACGCACACACTAGGTGTGGTGAAATTAACATCTGCATTTGACCCATCCCCTTGTTCGCCCCCTGGGAGAGGAGGGGAGCAGTGAGCAGCAGCGGTGGCCGCGCCCGGGAATCACTTTGGTGATGTAACCCCCAATTCCAACCCTTGATGCTGAGTGCCAAGCAGGGAGGTAATGGGTCCCATTTTTATAGTCTTTGGCAATGTTCCCTTTAAGATGCGCGCCTGCGCAATTGCGCACTGCTCAAGCGTCCTCTGCGCACAGCAGAGGACGCCGTGCACCAAATCAAATCCCATCTGAATTCTAAACAAAATAAACACATTTATTCTGTGTAATTTTGCAATGCAACTCTGAGTGACAGTGACAACAAGCGGCCCTAACGGTGTTCGTCAACACCGTTCAATTGAACACCGTTCAATTATTGTAACATCTACCGAGATGCTTTGATGACGGGAATTATATCGATCACTTTATTGAGCAAAACTGTTTATATTCGGCCATAACCACACCAAAAACATGAGTAAAAAACTTCTATCTTGAAAAACTAGTCATTTTCTGCCGTACAAACCAGGCCAAAACCAACTTGTCATTTGTCACCAACACGCATACCACTAAGCCACTGGTGCGTTTATGGCCACACAAAAAGTCGGACAACTCAAACACCACACAAAGTTACACGATGACTCCTCAGTCATACGTGTGCTTATTCTACTGTCATTTATTATTAATGTTAGATTATTTATATTAAT
Source organism: Nerophis lumbriciformis (assembly GCF_033978685.3). Classification (NCBI taxonomy): domain Eukaryota; kingdom Metazoa; phylum Chordata; class Actinopteri; order Syngnathiformes; family Syngnathidae; genus Nerophis; species Nerophis lumbriciformis. The sequence continues at coordinate 28,743,263 of NC_084554.2, read as the reverse complement.
CATGGAATGCTCTTACTATAGAAAATTACAGGAATGCACACTTCATCCTATGCTTACATTTCATTGTGCAACATGAGGATGTTTAAGGGGAACTAAATGTGATCTCTGAAAGGGGTACAAATGATTTCCAAAGCAGGACCCCCACCCAGACATATTGTACAAAACTAATCCATAGCTTATGAAAAACAAGATTTATTTTATTATCATTACAAGTGGGCCAAATCACCAATATTACAAAATAATGTCATGAAAATGACTCCTCTCATTTGAGTGGTATTATAAAAGATTGGTTTGAAACAGGTGTGGTGCTGGTATTGCCACGTGTGATGTTGCTCACATGTGCTCCACTGAATGCTCAGAGAGTTTTTGTGTTTGCTCAGACACATGAACAATTAGAGGGAACATTGGTCTTTGGTATGACTTGGCCGGGGTTTGAACTCACGACCTACCGATCTCAGTGCGGACACTCTAACCACAAGGCCACTGAGCAGGTTCATGACCAATATAAAACATGGAGAAGGAGAAAAATATATTAAATGTTAACATGTTTATTTCAAATGCAACTTTCTTCTGACTATAATTAGGGATGATGTTCGAAAACCGGTTCTCTCGATGCTTCGATAAGAAAAGAACCGATTCCATGGATTCAAATCCCTTTTTGAGAACCGGTTCCCGTTATCAAAGCCACTATACCGTTTTTTCGCGACCATAGGGCGCACCGTATTAAAAGGCTCCATGTCAGTTGCGGGTGCTATTTCTGTATTTAACGCATAAATAAGGTGCAGCGTATTTTTGGGCGCAGGCATGGTTAAACATACGCTAGCTTAAAACATACGCTAACATGCATGGACTCTGTCTTAAAAAGGCAGCAGGAGCAAAGCTGAGTTTGGTTGTACTTTATTGAAGTATTTATCAATGTACCGGTACTCACATTATTTTTTGATCAATCCTCATCCACAAATCCATCAAAGTCCTCATCTTCTTTGTCCGAAATGAACAGCTGGGCAAGTTCTCCATCAAACACGCCAGTTTCCCTCTCGTTATTTTCAAAGTCAGTCTCTTTGCCGTGGGGCTCCTCGGAAAAGATGCCGGCTTTTGATTGATTGATTGAGACTTTTATTAGTAGGTTGCACAGTGGAGTACATATTCCGTACAATTGACCACTAAATGGTAACACCCGAATAAGTTTTTCAACTTGTTTAAGTCGGGGTCCACTTAAATTGATTCATGATACAGATATATACTATCAGATATATACTATCATCATAACAGTCATCACACAAGATAATCATCAGGGTATATACATTGAGTTATTTACATTATTCACAATCCGGGATGTGGAGGGGGGTTGTTATCATCACTTCAGTCATCAACAATAGAGAGAGAGAGAGAGAGAGAGAGAGAGAGAGAGAGAATGGAAAATGGATGTTAGCACATTTGTTATGTTTTGGTTATTTATTTTGTATCCACAGTCCTGTACTTCAGTTCTACCGATTGTTTCCATACATCCGAATAGGGAACGGACGAGGGTTAAAAAGAAAAGATGAAGGACAACTATGAAACTTAGAAAATAAAAAACTGCTTTTTTTTCGACAATTATTTCGATTTATTCAGCACTCATTTTTACTTTCTCTTCTCGCTCCGTGCAGAGAATCAACAGCAAGGCAGTAAGATGGCGCGACCAAACTGCACCAGCCCTAGGTGTAAACTCAACTTTTTACGGCATGTGATAGAATTGACTGTGTGTTCAATTATACTTGATTACTTATAATTGTGTAAAACAATTATGTGGTTCCCATTATATCAGCAATCTAACAGTACATGTCAGGTTCAAAGAAAGCGGGGAACTGTAAGTCTATAGTCACATTTATTATAAATACTAGTGCTAAAGTACTTCTGGTATTCTGGTTCCAAAGGTCCATCAAAGTAAAATAAAACAAAAAAACAATAGGCTGAGTTGCAATATGCAGTAATAACAATCCTTCAGATGTTTGGCTCCTGAACCTTTGGAGACTGTTCCTAGTACTTTGAATACATCACCACCAAAATTAAAAAGTATAACACTTTGTTATTATACAAAGTTAGCGTCTTTCTTTGAGCTTTCTCATGTATTTATCCGCAGCTCCACCTTTTCTTCCACATTCATTGTGCCTTTTTGCCCTCTAAATGTTTCATGACATTTTAGTCGTTTTTTCTCAAAGCCATGTACTTATTACAATTTCACCCCTTAGCATACTCAACCTTTCTACTCACGAAATCAATTAATTATTTTCAATAATTTACCTTCTGAGCATACCAGATAAAATAAAGCACATTTTTGGTGTGTGTCAAATGTGTTGTTGTAACTAATGTGTATTCTATTGGTGTGCAAGCCATTAAGGTTGGCCTTGCCCCTTGGCTTAAAGGAGTCATTGGTGATTAGAGAAAGAGAAGAGTCTTGATAGAGCATTAGTGAGTGACACACACACTCACACAGCCTGAATAACACCCTTTGCAGTTGCACACATTCATTTTTCATGAAACAGACTCATAACAATTAGTCTGGTTACCGCCTGGGTAATCTTAACATTTTGACATCACTATTTTAATAATTCTGAATGCGACATCATTGTTCGTTTTCACAGTGAAGACATTAGCTTTTCTTGGCTAATAGTGCCACACTCCTTCTTGGCCAAATAAGAGCAATAAATTGGCAGGGGCTGAGGAAAATAGGTTTGATTCACTACAGCTTTCACACAAATGATACCACAAAATAAATGTTTGCCAATGTATTGCAGGAAATACTTTACGCTGACAACCATAGCTAACACTTTTCCATTGCACGTTGTCGTTGTGGCATTGGTTTTTGTCGTCCTGTTTCCTACTTAAAAATAATACTACCATCACTAGAAACTGTGAAAACTGGGTATTTCCCGATCCTATTTTTTAGCCTAAGATCCGATCCGATTTCAAGTCCCGATTCGACACTTTGACATAGATTATAGAACTGTATTTTTTTTTATAGCAAGTAACTAAAGTAAACACATTTTTATAGTTTGTAAAATTTGCTAGTATTGTTGTAAATCAGATGATGTGGTATTAAATTCTACGTATATTTTTCTAACAAAATAAAGTAGCCAGAGTACAATAACTAAACAAAAGCAACAACTACTATTGACTCCCATTTAAATCATCTGGGTTTTTCCCTCAAAGCCTTCCTGTATGCAGAGACTTACTTCTGAGTATGTAAACAATAAGAAAAACGACCCAAAAACTTATTTTGTAATAATTAAAATAGGAAAAATAAATATTGTATATTGATCTAATCACTTAATTATTGTTTATATACTAATACTATACTAGGTATCGATAGTATTAACATGTGGATCGATCACTCCTACTTTACATTGAAGTTTTAGCAGGTTAGCTTCTTGAGTCATCCTGCTCGGTGTGCGTATGTGTGTAGCATGCTTAGTCATTATAGTGATTCAGCACTTGGTAAAAACTTTGTATATTTCCGCCAATGATGAGGATTAGTATCTTAGAAGTAGCCTCACACTGTGGATAGACAACACGTTCATTGTAGCTTGCTCTCAAATTCGAGCCAGTGTTCTGGCAAGACCCGCACTTTCCTACAATTCATGCAACTCATGCATGTGTGTAACAGGGAATCCAACAATGTAATTGTGTCTACCTGAGCGTGCATCCCTTTTGAAAGGAATATTTCACGTAAATACAATCTTCAGCCATGTAAACACTGCGACACAGCTGTGGTAAAGATTGGCTGGGCATCTTATCAGTCGATCAGTTAAAATAGACATATCGACCCCCTATTCGATCACATGATCAGGATTGAGACAGCTCTAGTGAAAATTATGCGGCATTAAACACAACGGCCGTAAAAAGATGCAAACAAAAGACAATAATGTATTAAGGTTCAGTGTTTCCTATAGATCTGAAGTTTCAGAATGGAGGTGGCGCGTCAGATGATGTCATCGTCCAATTTGCATAATCTGCCATTATGCAAAACTCAATGTTTGGACGGCTGCAGCTGAGCTTTTTGGTTTGCATCATTAGAAATGTGCAACATGTTTTAAACCGTATTCGGCAATAGTATATGCAGTCCAAATTGTGGTCACATGGTGTCCTGATGGTATGGAATGACGTTTTCATACGTTTGTGTACTATAGAACATGGAGTCATCTTCCCAATGGCGGGGAATAAAAAAAAAAGGCTGAATATGCATATTTAAAGACAAATATTTGTATTTTTGTTCATTATTAGTGTCAACATGTTCTTATTATATGATGCATTTAGCTCTACTTTAAATGTTGTGATGCAAACAGCCACATTTCATAGATTGCTCGCACGTCATTATTGGGACACCCGCGCGTTACCTAATCATACATTTCATTGTTTGTATAGTGTTAAACATGTATAGTAAATGAAAAAATACAAAAATATGTATTTTTAGTTTAACGATTAAACTGTTGTGAAAGAGTTTTTCAATGCGCAACTACATTTACGATTTACGCATTCCCTGATTCATACACACGCGCAGATGCAAGGGATGCATTAATTCCAATAGGGAGCATGTCTCGCCAGAACACCAGTAAGAAATGTTGGCACTCGATGGAAAAGTGTCTCAAGACTCTATTTAGCACAATGGTTAGCTGTTAGTACTGCTAGTGCGACTCCAGGAAGACAAGCAGAGAAGCGTTGTGCTATGTCACTTAAACTGTTTTTTAACATAATAACTTGCTGACATAAAAAAAACTCACAAATAAGGTAAAAAAAAAGTGGTGTTAATTTTTTTAATGTCAATTTAAAATACAAAGTTTGGCCAATGAAGGTAAAGTCTTTGTTCTTCAACAACACCATGTGGATCAGTGCAACAGTCTGACCAACAATAATATCGACATACTGTGCACATATTTTGCTCCTCCGAGGTATACTTTTTGGGTGGGACAAATGCGTTATTGTTATCTCCATTATTGTACACACCTGTCGCCATCTAATAACAGCATTGCGGTCTTAAACACACGCAGAGACTCCACGTTAGTAAAGTTAGTGAAATAAAGTGAAACAAAGCAATCGGTTGCAGCAACCCTGGGAAAAGTTTGATATTGAAACATTAAATATTGTTAATGTTTCAGTTCGGCATGGTGATGGAGTTTTGTGCTTATGGCGTCTGGCGTGGACAGGCACCAGTTTCACAGGGCTGTTCTCTGCCGCCGCAGTTTTGCAAGTGTTTGATTTGATATACAGCGGAGCCTGCTTTTTCAATGTTATTATCTCAGACGATCACCCTAATTTAATTGTGGCAGCCAAAATAATGATTTTGATTAAAATTAGACTATTTGTGCAGCCTGACTTCCTGGTACCCCCCTGTTTTCCGTTAGCTTCCTTCTGTTAACACCCTCATCCCCTCTCGAGATGCCAAAGCCAAGGTCACGAAGAAAGTGCAGCCTTCCTCTGTCTATAGACTATTCCCTAGATGCCTTACACCTCACTATGGCTGATATGTTTCAGGAATGTTCCCTCCTCCTTTATTGTGACCGTCAGTCTCAAGGTCAGTTCCTATGGACGTTTGCGCTTATCTGTTTCCCCTGCTTTACCTCATTTTTTTCCCTCGGCTATCTTTGCCCCTAGTTTTTCCTCATTCACTGTATCAGTAAACAGTAGCACCCCTCCCCCCACACACACCTCAGTTGGGGGTTTCATGATGCTTTGTCTGACATATCTATCTTTTTAATCCGTCCCTTTGTCTCTCCATATTTCTGAAACTGAGTTTTTAGAAGGCCGGTGCAGCTGGGAGGCGTCAGTGCGCCTTTGTTGCTTGCTGATTCCCTTCGTCACACTGGTCACAGCCCCATATAGCCCACAGCAATGTCGCTGCTTGATTGGATGTTGTTGTTTGTAAGCCATGTAAGTCAGCTTCGAGTTCTGTGCCTATTTTTTTTTAATGTTGAAGCAAGACCGCAAGAATCAACATCTGACCTATATCCAAATACATTTAAATGGTTTTTAAAAGGTTTTCATCACATCTGCCTTGTTTTCTTCTTCCTTTTGGTCATCCCTGAACTCATCCACCTGGCCTTGCGACTCTAAAAAAGATAGCATTTAGAGTCTGGATTGATTTGGTTGGTTAGCTGACCCACAGGAGAATGATCAAGTTAATGGAACACGTTGCATTCATGTTAGCTTCTTTCTACCTGCCCGACTCGGTGCAAGACTTGCGACTATTACACAAGAAGCATGGATTTCCAGCTGTCCACAGTATAAGACCCGTAAATTCAAATGCTTAATTTTTATAGGCAGTTCTGCATTGACTGAAGTGTCTGCTCGTTATATATCCGGCAAGTGCTGCAAGTCTGAAAGGAAACTGTCAATAGCAATCCCAGCTATTGATATGGCAGTGGGCCGGAGATGTAACTTGGCCCCCCGACTCTGCGCTATCCCTCTGATCCCACTACATCATAATTACATTAATATTGACAGACCCTTGACAATAGTCACATTACTATTGATAGGTACCTGTCAATACAGTGTTTCCCCCAAATAAAACATATTCATTCATAACTTGTAAACTGCTCGATAAAAAGGCTTTGAAAAGAATATTGGACCCGGTTGGGTTTACTCGTCTCGAGAGTGTTGCTGTGGCAAGGATTCTCACCACCTGCTTTGTGTGTATAACGACAGACCGATAGATTTATTTTAGCTCGCATAGATCAAGGCTACTCTTGACATACATAAATAGTCCCACACACTTCCACACATATGCGCGTCACTTAATCTGCACATTTTCTGCACAGGCAAAACTTTCAGATGAAGCTAAACAAATGGAGCCTGTTTATTGGTAAGGATGCACATTCAGGACTGTTTTTTTTCTTAAAATCCAAACTCCTTTTCCGTCACAGGCGAGGATCCAAACATGGCAGCCTTTCAAATTCAACTCAATGAATTTGTCACACCTGCTTACCTCCGTTTTCCCCCCCATTGATTTGCTAATTCTGATTTAACTGGACGGTGAATCCTGCATCCATTGAAACATCATGAATACACAGACAGGTCCTCACCATTTCGGCTTATTACATTAGATCTGTTTTATTTTTCCTCCTTCTCTTCAGCAGTCTAAAGTGACCATATTTCCCCTTTCTGCCAAAACTGCCATATTTACCCGACTGAAATCTGTTTTAAAGCCTCATGACAAATCCTGTTCAGCGAGACACAAAAGCCACTGTCAAAAAGGGCCTCTCACTCTCTCACCCAATTGCTCTGTCTCTCCTTGTGTTAGTTAGTCGCCTTCTTTCTAAGCGTTTGACTTGAGGAAAGGCCAGATAAAAACGGGGGGGAACTGAGAACGTTTTGCGGCACAAAATAGCCCAGACGTCACAATGTTACGATCCCGTATGGAGTCGACTCCAGGGAGAGGGAGATTGTTCCACATTTGGCTGATGTTTACGGTGTACCACAGACTGCCGTTAGCCTAATCCCTCGTGATGTGATTTGTACACAAACCCCTATCTCCAGAGGGTGCAGGCACCATGAGCCCCCTAGCTTCACCGTGTGTGTTTCGTGGATATACACTTGAGGCAGACTAAGACCCCTCCCTATTCCGCTTCTTTGCATTGCACAGCTCAAAGGTTGCATTATGGACGGCTTTTACATATGAAAAGTGATTTCCGTCCCTATGTATAAGGAGAAAATAACCATGCAAACAAGATGGCCTTTACCTCAAGGGCCCCGGTTCTCCCAAGTTGTCCCTCTTTAGGTACTTTCTCAAATAGATCCGCTGTGGTTCTGCCAGTAGTCAAGTCACACAAAGTTTTCTGCACTCAATTAGTTGGCAACTTTGAATAACCAAAACAAGCAAAAGAATGCCTGTGTGCAAACTAATCACTCAAAATAAGTTCTGTTTTTCAGCAGGTATGGATCAAGAGGGCAGTAAGGTAGCGGGATCTCTTCCAGAAATATCTTGTGACCCACTGATCCCAGTCCTGCGCATCAGCCAGCTGGATGCTCTTGAGCTTGACTCGGCCCTGGAGCAACTCCTATGGACCCAGTTTTCCCAGTGCTTCCAGAACTTCCGCCCGGGCCTTCTGACACCTCTGGAGCCCGAACTGAAGGCTTTGCTGCAGCTGCTTCTGTGGAGGTTCACTTTGTATCCTAACAGCACCACTGTGGGCCAGTCTATACTGAGCCTACACTACCACAACACCTTGTCCACATCTGCCCGCTACAAGCCTCTCACCCAGAGGCAGAAATTGGCTCTGGTTTTGCTAACAGCGGGTCCCCGCTGGCTTCAAGAGCGCGCCCACAGCCTTCGACTGTGTCTTGGTTTGACTTCAGGAGTGTCTGAAGGTGATGGCACATTTTCCCAAAAGGCCCTCAGCATTTCTCTGACTCTAATGTCAGGCATAGCCCGTCTTGCAAGTCTTGTCAACTTCCTTGTGTTCCTCAGCAAAGGTCAACACCCAGTCTTGGCTGAAAGGATCATTGGAGCTCAGGCCGTTTTTAGCAAGCCCAACGTGACGCGGGACATTACATACCAATATATGAATCGCGAGCTGCTGTGGCACGGCTTTGCAGAGTTCCTCATTTTCCTACTACCGCTCATCAACGTAAGAAAACTCAAATCAAACATTTATTCCTTTCTACTCGGGGCAGACGGAAGTGACATAGAGAGTGCACGGGGTAAGGATGAGGTGTGGAAAGAATGTGCGCTGTGTGGAGAGTGGCCGACCTTGCCTCACCGGGGAGGCTGTCAACATGTTTTCTGCTACTACTGTATCAAAAGTCATATTATTACAAACAGTTGCACCATTTGTCCTAAATGTGGTGCAGAGGCAAGGCAGATAGAGCCAGTTAAGATGGAGGTAGAGATGTTTGTCAGGCAGTAAATTTAAAGAAAATTACTTTGAGTCATATGTTCATACTCGTACAAATTAAGGGCGCAACGTTGCGACAGCCTCACAGTTCAGTAGGTTCCCTGGTGTTAGCTCATGGTTTGATATGTACATTGGTGCAGAAGGGAACAAAATGGCATACAAAAAACTGCTTACCTTTTCACATTTGATGATTTTTCAAATAAGTCATAAAAAACTACAAACTGTTTACAGTTAACTCTTTAATAATTACACTTCTTAAATAGAAAATAAGTACCGGTACAGGGATGTAGCATTTGGGGTGAGTATCTTTGGGCACCTCAAGATTTGATTACGATTCAGGAGTAATATTAGATTAGAAATCGATTATTGATGCATCTTAAATGTATAAAAGGCTCCTTCTTTGGCTTTTGACATATGTGGTAATGTATTGTGTAATTTCAGATTTTGGTTTGCAATTGTTCACAGCGTGGATGTAGAAGACTTGATATGTGGGAACTGAAGCAGCCTGCTAAGCGAGGTGCCTACACTACATAGTGAGCAACAATCCTTTTGTTTTGATAGTTGTGCCTTTTAAAACCACGGAATGCCCAGACACTTTGACCCCCGACCCCCATAAGCACACAGCTCAAAGATGTGTGATCTATTAATTCATATCGAGCTCACAGTATTGTCGCACATTGTGATATTATTATCTCTCCTGATTTAATAATCTACTTGCTAATTTCCTGAGCTAGTTCCAGTTAGACTTCTGCTGAAGTGTAGGAATTTATTTTATTGTTTTGCTACTTCACATTCAAGCTAGCTTAGCGGTTAGCATGGTTTATCCTGTCCTGTCTTTCTGTCCCTCACTTTATTGTGTATGCGCCCGCACATACACACACAGTGGAAAATGAACTGCAAAACCTGAAAACCGCGGTTGATAAGGGTAAATTGTCCAGTATTGTTGCACCCCTAGTACGAATGCACTACACAGTTCAAAAATAATCTTTGATTAACAACTATGGTTAATGATGATGTCCTTTCTGAACACACAACGACCGGCTATGTTTAATGTATGTGCACATATATTGACAGTCTTCTGCCCCTTCTGTATCACTGGCTGGACTTCGCACAGAACTATTTGTCTTTGGCGCAATGGACAGACTACCGAGAACCCCACAGAGCATATATTTGATGAAAGAATGTGTTGATTTATGCTGCCAAATTCTCTCGCAGTGCGTGTTTGTTGAAATGGGAATATTTGTTCTGATGAAAAATGCAGAAAGTCGGCTGAATAAATAATGGGAGGAATTTCTGATGCCTCTCATCACGACCAAATTAGCATTTGTTGTGTATTTTGTTGCTAAATTGTATTTCAACATCATTAAAATTGATTTAGGGCTTTCTCCTGGGTGTTTATTCAGTTAAGCGGAGGGGGGAGATGAGGAAAAGTTATAACAATCAGCACACTTCTCTCTAGACGGGCCTGGTCGTTCTAACTCCTATTATCCGTTTTCACAGCACCCCAACATCCTCGAGATCAAGGGGGCAGCCGGGGGCTTGGATTGACTCACACACTCACTCACTTGACAGCATGCCTCTCTTTTCCCTCGGCCCGTCTCTCTTTCACTTGCCTTCCCTTCCCACCCCCTCGTAATCTCCAAGGCCCTTGCCCCCATAAGACTGTCGTAAACTGTACCAAAACCCTGGCAGTCGTCTTCTTCCTCGCAGGCGAATTACTCTCTAATCCCTGTAATGAGTCCAAAGATGCTTATTTATGCTGGAGTTAACCTCCACCAGTGAGCCTAGCCTCGGGCGAAACGCACCCCAGCTGAGTGAAGCCTTTCCTGGCTGACAAGAGGAGTAAGATGGTGGGTTGAGGGGGGCTACTACTACCTCCCACCACTCCTCCCTCTCCCTCCCGTCTTCCACTCTGATCACTGGGGCTTAATTGCTGATTGCTGAAACTATCAATCCAGACGATAAGAAGCCTACTGCGGGAAGTTGTCTCAGATCAACATGATCTTAACACTATTTAGCAGGGTAATGTAGAATAAATTAAGCACTATTACTTTTAGGAATTATCTACTTTCTAGCAAAACTGCACACTCCAGAAGCCATATATTTCTTCAATACAAGCCACAAATTGTCTAAAATATGCTATATTCAATTAAGTACCTTTTAAAAGGCATGGGGTCTCTAGGTTAAACAATTTTCAGAAGGTCACAGAAGATCAATTTAAGTATGAACTTGCATGCATTTCCTTTTTCTTTAATGTTTGTGGCTTCTGTGCGACATGTATTTTGTTTTTTAAAATACGGAAAAAAGATTAAATACACTTTATAATGTTTTTAAATAACACTTTTACAGTTACACCTGAATGTTAAGATTAACAGTGTACAACTTTTTGACTCTGTTTAAATGTTACTTCATGTACAAGTACTTTATGACGGAGACAGTTTAACCCTGGAGAGGATAATTTCCTATGGGAAAACATGAACAAATCAGAGCTCAACCAGCTGCCCAGAACATAATGTCGGTCTTGCATCAACATATATGAGGGTGAGAACACATAGTTTATTGATTTCGATATTGCTATACTTCTTTTTACACTAATAAATGTAAAAAAAAAAAAAAAACGCAATGTGAGAAGTCGACTCGCCTTTTCTGCTGCATCGTCAATATTAAAAGGGGAGTACACATGTTTTTTGTATACTTGCATGACAGTTAATGTGAAATGTTACACTGTACAATTTTATGATAGAAACAGTTTATAGTTGTTAACTTATTTTTTACACTTGTATGATAGGTACACTGTGTATAAAGTGAAGTGAATTATATTTATATAGCGCTTTTCTCTAGTGACTCAAAGCGTTTTACATAGTGAAACCCAATATCTAAGTTACATTTAAACCAGTGTGGGTGGCACTGGGAGAAGGTGGGTAAAGTGTCTTGCCCAAGGACACAACAGCAGTGACTAGGATGGCAAAAGCGGGGATCGAACTTGGATCCCTCAAGTTGCTGGCACGGCCACTCTACCAACAGAGCTATACCGCCCCAAAAAAAAAATAAAAAAAAATAAATAAAATAAATAAATAAAGCATCACCAACATTGACGGTGAGTACACCATTTGTTTTTTTGTTTCATCTAATCTTTTGTACATGTGTATGTTGTTTAACTACAGTTAATTCAAGTAGTAGTATAGCGAAAGTCTGACCCTGGAACAGATTATTACATTTCCAATATTTCCTACGGAAATGGCATCCTGGTTTGTGTTCTCTGACCTTAAAGCTCCCACTACAGCGTCTTGTTGGGTTTAAGGAGTACTATCACCTGCAAATGAGGCTGACAAAAGTAGAGGATGATTAGTTTGATATTACAGGTGTAAAAACTAACAGGTGTCCCAATACAACTGTTTAACTTCCAATATGTTACTGATATTAGAGCCTTGCGTATTGGCTAATACCAATATTGATCCAATAAACAAATATTACAAAAGGCATGATCAAGTGAAATTACTCAAACACAAAACAATGGTAGGTATGAAAAACACTGACCTATTTAGTATTAACCACCTGGAATGGACATATACTGACTGTAAATTGAAGTGACACCGATGGCCAGGGGTTAACCCAGGGGTCAGCAACCCAAAATGTTGAAAGAGCCATATTGGACCAAAAATACAAAAAAGTAATCTGTCTGGAGCCGCAAAAAATTAAAAGCCTTATGTAAGTATTATAATGATGGCAACACATGATGTAAGTGGCTAATTAGCTATGTTAGCCTACTCTCCAAATGACTGTGTCTTGGGCTGACGCAAATCTTCATTGACAGAAATGTTGAAATGTAATATTTATTCTACACATTTTTACAACATTAGAAACCACTAGTAAAACTTCTCAGAGGGTGAGATAACTCCTGCAAATGACTGTCTTAGAATGGCCAAAGGTGATGTGTGTGTCCAAGTTAATGGATTCTAATGGATTTATTACAATCTGTACAAGCTGGCTAACGTTTGCTGTGGTCTGGAACAACATGGCACACAAACAACTGTCAGCCAATATTACATACTGATAATGTGTCATGAGAAATACAAATATAAATTAAATACACAGAGGACATAAGTAAAATAAATTAAATGAGCTAAGCTATACCTACAAATGAGGCATAATGATGCAATATGTACATACAGCTAGCCTAAATACCTTGTTAGCATCGATTAGCTTGCAGTCATGCAGTTACCAAATAGGCCTGATTAGCGCTTTATAACAAGTCAATATTATCAACAAAGCTCACCTTTGTGCATTCACGCACAGTATAAAATGTTTGGTGGACAAAATGAGACAAAGAAGGAGTGGCATAAAACACGTCTTTCTGTGGCAGCGTCGGAGAAAGTTATACATGTAAACAAACTGTTGAGTCACAGTCCACACAACAGTGAGTTCAAGGGGCGCTGAAATTAGTAGGACAAAACGGCGCTCGCCAAAAACTCTCATCAGTGAAGCATAAACACAAACATATTCAACAGTGGGCTTTCTAACAATTAGGAAGCTTTGTGTCGTGTTTGTGCCCCTACAGAAACCATATTACAACAAAAAATATATTTTTCACCCCATTTTCAAGAGCCGCAGGTTGCTGACCACCGAGTTAACCTCATGAAGCATTTAGCTGAATAATGCAGTTAGGTTTTGCTACCTGATACTTTTTAATAAGCTTCTGATTTGGAGACTTTGCATCCGTAATTACAACTTTACTTATTTGATACGGTTTTATTTTGAAAAACGTTTTTTGGACTGAAACATTGTTCAATTAAGGACACTTATTACATATTCTGGCGTGTGTGCTATAGGAGCCTATAGACCAACATCCTTTTATAAATTACTTATCTAAAATACAAGAAAATACAAACCGTGTGTGCTTATTGGAGGACATTTAGATAATAACTGGCTGTCCAGCTTTTGACAAGCAAACCCGCTGCAGGACTACTTGTATCGGAGAGCTGAAATGCAAGCCAACATAATTCCCTACTTGTTTTTTGCTGATATCGAACTAATATTAATATCGGATCAGGACAGTAAAAAATATTATTCCGTGTACACTTGCAAGTTCTTTCTCTCTATTTCGCTCTCCCCCATCATAAGGACATTTTGGCTAATGAAGCCTGTGCTAATGCGCATAAAGCCAGAGACAGCAGCGGCTGGTTGTCAATATTTTATGCACTACATTACATTCATGTACTTCTAGTCCAAGAAAGAGAGATGAGGGATGCATATATGATCACGGTTAATACCACTGGGACATGTCATTGTCTTAACGTTCAATGAGACTTACACCATAAACCTTTTTTGCAGATATTATTCTACAACTCTAATGGAGGTCCTCCCCCAGTCCTTTTAGAAACAGGGAAGATAAAGACAAAGGAGTAGATTAAAGGCTATTAATTGAGCGAAAGCACGGACTGAATTAGCCGCTTCGGAACAAGGCCCTGGACTTAAGGTAGGTATGAAGGCCCCGCTAAGCCTATCTGTCTTTGGATCTTTTCCAACTCAAAAAGAACAAGCCCCGTTCCCATTCCCAGCGGCTATGCAAAGCAATCTGCACATTCACATGTAGCCATTTAGGGGAGCAAATTGGCCCTGTGCCCCCTCTGACGAAGGTTTTAAGAGAAAGGGAATTAGGGCATTGAATATCTAACTAGATCTCCTTCTTTGATGAGCCTCTTAGGCGCTTGTCCCTCATCTCCATTTCTTTCATGTGAGGCATTGATTTTCCTGATTAAATAGTTTTTATAGAAAGCAAAAAAAAATCACTTGTACCTTTTGTGGATTTGTTTGCATGTCTGTGCTTAATTGAAGGAGAGTTACTGGCATGGTGGTAATAAGAACTAAGAATAAGCTCGGAGCAGAAAAAGCTTTTATTTTCATAAGCGCGTCACTTATTACATTGAAATGAAAACCTGCAGCTGTATTGCACAGCTTTAACCTTTTCATCGTAGCGTATTCCACGTCATTAGTCGTCCAAACTTCAGACGCTTTTTGACACCTGTGTATTTTTACTTGTCTGAAATGTCAATAGGAGCGCCTGATCGCGCACGTTTCATGTGCTCCTGACAAAAATAAAACAGCAAAACAATTCCTCCAAGGTAGTTAAATCCTAGGTGTGCTGGAGAGTTCAGGGCTTGGAGAGTTCTCGCCACACCTGCCGGGCTTTGGATACCACCGGGCCCAATTATCCTAGTCTACCTCCTCCTTTTAAGCACCTCTTCAGTCTAACGGGTCAGGGGGACAATCAATCACACCTAAAATAAGGAAGTCATTTCCTCAGCTTTCATGTTGTACTTGCATCTCTCACCTCAAGAAGCATCATATTTGGCATGTAGAATTTGAAAAGTTTCTGATGTTATCACTTTAACATACTTTTTTATTCATTTAATTACCATTAAATGTTTTGTATTTTTATTATTATTGTAATTATTTTTCAAAAATTCCATCATGGAATTATTGCTATTTAATAATTTATAACGGTATTGTAATTTTTATATTAAGTTATCACATTAACAGTTTCTTTAATTTTTTTTTTACCATTATTAAACATACATTAATGTAACTATAGCTGAAAAAATGGTACAATAGCAATAGGAGAGACTATTCATTCCTGAACACCATGGACTGCGAGCGAGCTGAGCTGCCTTTTATATTTTTAGAAGGTCAACGGGCTCATAGTGATGTTACTAGTAGTTGACTGGGAGGTGTTTATTATAATTTGGGGAGAGTCCTTACCTGCTAAACGCTAAGGACTGACTACATGCGCTCTGAATACGCACTGCTGATTGGCTGTTACCGCTCTGTTTGTAACCAATCAGATGGTTGTGTGGGTGGGACAATGCTGGGTGCTGTGTAGAGTACTGACAGAAACAGAGGCAGAAGGAAGCGGAGGCGGCTACTTAATATGTTCGTGTGGAAACTCGTTCGGTACACCTCCGAACCGAACCGAAACCCCCGTACCGAAACGGTTCAATACAAATACACGTACCGTTACACCCTTAGTATTTATGTGTGTATACATATATGTATATATATATATTTTTATTTTATTTTTATTTTTTTATATATATATATATATATATATATGTATTTATATTTATATATATATATTTATATATATATATATATATATATATATATATTTTTTTTTTTTATATAAATATATATATATATATATATATATATATATACATACAAACCCCGTTTCCATATGAGTTGGGAAATTGTGTTAGATGTAAATATAAACGGAATACAATGATTTGCAAATCATTTTCAACCCATATTCAGTTGAATATGCTACAAAGACAACATATTTGATGTTTGAAACTGATAAACATTTTTTTTGCAAATAATCATTAACTTTAGAATTTGATGCAAGCAACACGTGACAAAGAAGTTGGGAAAGGTGGCAATAAATACTGATAAAGTTTAGGAATGCTCATCAAACATTTATTTGGAACATCCCACAGGTCAACAGGCAAATTGGGAACAAGTGGGTGCCATGATTGGGTATAAAAGTAGATTCCATGAAATGCTCAGTCATTCACAAACAAGGATGGAGCGAAGGTCACCACTTTGTCAACAAATGCGTGAGCAAATTGTTGAACAGTTTAAGAAAAACCTTTCTCAACCAGCTATTGCAAGGAATTTAGGGATTTCACCATCTACGGTCCGTAATATCATCAACGGGTTCAGAGAATCTGGAGAAATCACTGCACGTAAGCAGCTAAGCCCGTGACCTTCGATCCCTCAGGCTGTACTGCATCAACAAGCGACATCAGTGTGTAAAGGATATCACCACATGGGCTCAGGAACACTTCAGAAACCCACTGTCAGCAACTACAGTTGGTCGCTACATCTGTAAGTACAAGTTAAAACTCTCCTTTGCAAGGCGAAAACCGTTTATCAACAACACCCAGAAACACCGTCGGCTTTGCTGGGCCTGAGCTCATCGAAGATGGACTGGTACAAAGTGGAAAAGTGTTCTGTGGTCTGACGAGTCCACATTTCAAATTGTTTTTGGAAACTGTGGACGTCGTGTCCTCCGGACCAAAGAGAAAAAGAACCATCCGGATTGTTATAGGCGCAAAGTTGAAAAGCCAGCATCTGTGATGGTATGGGGGTGTATTAGTGGCCAAGACATGGGTAACTTACACATCTGTGAAGGCGCCATTAATGCTGAAAGGTACATACAGGGTTTGGAGCAACATATGTTGCCATCCAAGCAACGTTACCATGGATGCCCCTGCTTATTTCAGCAAGACAATGCCAAGCCACGTGTTACATCAACATGGCTTCATAGTGAAAGAGTGCGGGTACTAGACTGGCCTGCCTGTAGTCCAGACCTGTCTCCCATTGAAAATGTGTGGCGCATTATGAAGCCTAAAATACCACAACGGTGACCCCGGACTGTTGAACAACTTAAGCTGTACATCAAGCAAGAATGGGAAAGAATTCCACCTGAGAAGCTTAAAAAATGTGTTTCCTCAGTTCCCAAACGTTTACTGAGTGTTGCTAAAAGGAAAGGCCATGTAACACAGTGGTGAACATGCCCTTTCCCCACTACTTTGGTACGTGTTGCAGCCATGAAATTCTAAGTTAATTATTACTTACAAAAAAAAAAAAAGTTTATGAGTTTGAACATCAAATATGTTGTCTTTGTAGTGCATTCAATTGAATATGGGTTGAAAATGATTTGCAAATCATTGTATTCCGTTTATTTTTACATCTAACACAATTTCCCAACTCATATGGAAACGGGGTCTGTATATATGGCACATGTCTCTAATAACAATGTGACCTCGGAGTATGTTAAGGTAATGTGCGGAGTTCCACAAGGTTCGGTTCTTGGCCCTGCACTCTTCAGCATTTACATGATGCCGCTAGATGACGTCATACGCAAGTACGGTGTTAGCTTTCACTCTTTTGCTGATGACACCCAACTTTACATGCCCCTAAAGCTGACCAACATGCTAGATTGTAGTCACATTGAGGTGTGTCTAAATGAAATTAAACAATGGATGTCCAGCAACTTTTGCTACTTAATGCTAAAAAACAGAAATCCGTTTAATATTACCACTTTAACATTTGACAACCAAACAATTCCAAAAAGCGACTCGATAAAGAAACAGCCTTCTTTCATCTCCGTAATATCGCAAAAATGTGTCCTATTTTGTCCACTACCGATCATTATTCATGTGTTCGTTATATCTCGTCTTGATTACTGTAATGTATTATTTTTGGGTCTACCTATGTCTAGCATTAAAAGATTACAGTTGGTACAAAATGCAGCTGCTAGACTTTTGACAAGAACAAGAAAGTTTAATCATATTACGCCTATACTGGGTCACCTGCACTGGCTACTTACGTCCAAAATACTAAACGGTCTCGCTCCATCCTATCTTGCTGATTGTTTTGTACCATATGTCCCTGCCAGAAATCTGAGTTAAAAAAAACTCTGGCTTATTAGTGATTCCCAGAGCCCAAAAATAGTCAACGGGCTTTAGAGCGTTATCTATTCTGGCTCCAGTACTCTGGAATGCCCTGCCGGTAACAGTCTAAGTTAGAGATGCTACCTCTGTAGAAGCATTTAAGTCCCATCTTAAAACTCATTTGTATACTCTAGACTTTAAATAGACCCCTTTTTAGACCAGTTGATCTGCTGTCTCTCTTTTCTGCTCTGCCCCACTTTGACTACAGAGGTTATCAGGTGACCACGGATCAGCATCCACGAATGAGGCGCGTGCTGTTCAAAGTCGGGACCCAGGATGGACTACTACTCTTTCCATCAGTTGGTGACGTCTCTGCGCTGCTGACTTGTCTCCAATCAAGATGATGCCCTCCTGGCCTCCCAATGGACTAGACTTTCACATGAAGTCGGGACCCAGGGTGACCACTCCTTACGCATCAGTCGGTGATGTCTTTGCACCTCTACGTGTCTACGTATGGACTGTGGACTGGATTCTCACATTATTAACCGTATCCACTCGGCATCCATTGCACCAATCACCCAGGGGGGGATCCCCACATCTGCAGTCCCTTCCAAGGTTTCTCGTTGTTGAGTTTTTTCTTGCCCTGATGTGGGATCTGAGCCGAGGATGTTGTTCGTGCATTGCTAAGTACCGTATTTGATTGACATAATGAGTGCCGTGCTGCTGTGATCGTGATGCTAATGAGAGACAGGATAAGTTTGTTGGAAGTTGATTACCTTCTACAAATATTAGTCTCATCTACAATTCATGTCTGCAGTTGTTTTTATGGTGTGAAGTCGATATTTGTCTCATTATTTAGCTATCGATGTCCCCGTTGTTCAGCATGAATGTTTGCTAGCAATATCAAGATATGCGGTTGACCCTACGAGAGATTCATTCATCTACTTTATTAATACTATTAAGGATATTTTCTTGATGCGAACAAATATCACCGAAGACGCTATAAAGTGGTCAAAGCCAAACAACAAATAAGCTTTTAGTTTCTGTTATGAAAATCGACAACGAAAATACGGTGGATTGGACCAACAATAACAATATTTATTACTAGGACTTAACATGACATTAGTTTATTGGTACAAGCAGGTCTTCATAGTTATATTTAGGCATAGCAACCACAAAAGAACACAAACTAATGCAATCTGTTGTCCTTTCTTTACGTTTAGTTCCGCCATTAAACACTACTACCGTATTTTCCGCACTATAAGGCGCACCGGATTATTAGCCGCACCTTCTATGAATTACATATTTCATAATTTTGTCCACCAATAAGCCGCCCCGGACTAAAAGCCGCGCCTACGCTGCGCTAAAGTGAATGTCAAAAAAACGCTGCGCTAAAGTGAATGTCAAAAAAACAGTCAGATAGTTCAGTCAAACTTTAATAATATATTGAAAACCAGCGTTCTAACAACTCTGTCCCAAAATGTACGCAAATGTGCAATCACAAACATAGTAAAATTCAAAATGGTGTAGAACAATAGCAACATAATGTTGCTCGAACGTTAATGTCACAACACACAAAATAAACATAGCGCTCACCTTCTGAAGTTATTCTTCATTCGTAAATCCTTCGAATTCTTCGTCTTCGGTGTCCGAATTGAAAAGTTGGGCGAATACGGGATCCAAAATGGCCGGTTCCGTCTCGTCGAAGTCACCGGAGTCAGTGTCACTGTTGTCCAGCAGTTCTGTGAATCCTGCCTTCCGGAAAGGTCGGACCACAGTTGTGACCGAAACTATCTGCCCAGGCATTTACGATCCACTGGCAGATGTTGGCGTATGTCGACCGGCGCTATCTGCCCGTCTTAGTGAAGGTGTGTTCGCCTTCGGAGCTGTGTGAAAAAAGCCACCCGGCCTCTTCGCGTAAACTTCCCTTAACCACTCGCTCATCTTTTCTTCATCCATCCATCCCTTCGAGTTAGCTTTTATGATGACGCCGGCTGGAAAGGTCTCTTTTGGATGGGTGGAAGTTAGCATGGCAAGCTAGAACCACAGTGAAGGATGACTTCTCATTCCCTGTGGAGCGAATATTCACCGTACGTGCTCCCGTTCCACAGTGCGGTTCAGTTGCTGTGAAATACGGTAGTAATCCGTGTGCGGATGGAGAGATTGCGTCTTTTTATGAACCGGATCGTTTTGTAGGAGCCATTTTGTGGTCTTTACAGATGTAAACAGGAAATGAAACGTACGGTGATATCCGCGCGTTTTTTCTTCTTCTTCCGGGGGCGGGTGAAGCGCTTCCTGTTCTATGGGGGCGGGTGAAGCGCTTCCTGTTCTATGGGGGCGAGTGCTTTCCTTGGCGGTTGCTTGCGTAGAAGAAGAAGCGCTTCCTGTTCTACCGGGAAAAAAGATGGCGGCTGTTTACCGAAGTTGCGAGACCGAAACTTTATGAAAATGAATCGTAATAAAGCGCACCGGGTTATTAGGCGCACTGTCAGCTTTTGAGAAAAATTGTGGTTTTTAGGTGCGCCTTATAGTGCGGAAAATACGGTAATATAGTTGAGAATAAACTCGATTGCATCACAGAAAGTTTCTCAAACAAATCAAATGTTCAAACAAACATTTTACAAAGTAATCGCTGCAAACACGGGCATGGATCGTATTCCACAAGATGATGAAAGTGATATTTTTAAGAGCCATTTCCTATGACGCACTTTCGTTTTTTCTTGACTTTATTACCTATATGAGCCACTTCTTTCGGGACTCCATAAAAGCAATTTTCTATCTCTCTGTTTGAATTATTAGAACACCCAAGAACAGAACAGTAATACCTCATTTTCTGATCAAACACTACACTCACTCTCACTTGTTTTAATGCCATGCTGAAGCTGCTTGACCATTGTGTTAATTATGCAACCCTCCTATTGTAGAGTTTTGAGGGGAAATAATTGTAATGTATTTCTGTGCTATTTATTACTTTATTATAGTATTTGGGGCGTTTTCACAAAAGTATTTCTCAAATGAAAATCTGAAACAGATGTAGATAAAAAAAAAAAGAAGAATAAGATGGAAGCAAACTTCTCCTGACCTGTCTGGGTTATTGCATGATTTAGGATACAAGTAGCCAGCGGATAGGATGAACAACCAGAGGGCATCCTGGGGATTATACGCAGGTGTGCTGCAGTCTGCCCGAGGTCGTGTCTGTTTGTGTTTTTAGGCCATCTCTAGCTAAGACTAAACAAGCAATAATCTGTGTGCATACTTCCAGATGTCCCAATGAATTTCCTGTGACTTAAGGCACCAGCTGAGCTCTTTGAAACTTCTGATAACTTTGCAAATGTGATTGAACCTCTATTTGTTCAGGAATGTGGTGCATGTCTCCAAATTCCTTTTTTGCCCTCAAAGAGATATAAGTGAAGGCATGTGTTCGGCTCCAGTGCCAGTCTACCTGATATAACCTTAACAAAATCACATGCACTCCTAACTATAGTCTTAAAGCAATATTTGACTTACATTTACAGTTGCTGGAATGTTTGTTGACTGGGATTTGAACAAACATGTCAACCTTGTTTGACATCAACAACGCGAGAGAGATGACAGAATATGTCTCTGCCAAAAATCCAAATCTTGTTTCAGTGCCCAGACAAATAGGAGACTTATCTTTACCTGAAGAAGAGCAGGCTAGTCACACTTCTTCACTTATAACATGTTCTGAATAACAATATATAAAGCCCGCTGGATAGTATCTTTGTATCCTCGGGATAGCCTAGTGGTTAAATATGCTACCCAGTAGCTGAAGGGCCATTAAATCAAGTCCTGCCCAAATCACCTTTTGTTTTTACTTTTGATTGAATAGTACAGTAGGAAGTAAACAAAATAATCTATTCTGTGTGGCGCATGTGGCAGGGATGGATTTGAACAGAGAACTTCCAAACCAATGGATAGCAGTTTTTCCAACTGAGCTATCCACTGTATTTAAAGAAAGTCTGCCACCTGTACTCATACATGTATATATATTGCTGTATTTTAGGGCTGTCAAATGATTATTTTTTTATCAGATTAATCACATTTTGAAATTTTGATTAATCACAGGTGATTACTCACTTATTAAAAATGTTATCGTCAAAATGTCATTCAGGAATGTTTTTAAATGTTTTACTTGAATGCATGTCCTTTATTTTCGCAAAACTTGATACCAGTTTTATCTTAAGTTATTTCAAGCTATATGTTAGAGTAAAATTTGCCAACGGGCACACAAGTTGGCGTCTCCTTACTCACTTGTGCATTGATCTGATCTCGACCGTAAAGCGGTTAAGGTAAAAGAGCTTGTACGGTGAAAAATAAATTGCATGATAAATCCGAGTGTATCAATGATTATTGCGATAATTTGTTGTGATTAATCACATAAGTTAACTTATTAATTTTGACAGATTTAATAGGTGTACACATACATATATATACATATATATATATATATATATATATATATATATATACCGTATTTTCCGCACTATTAGCCGCACCTAAAAACCACAAATTTTCTCAAAAGCTGACAGTGCGGCTTATAACCCGGTGCGCTTTATATATGGATTAATATTAAGATTCATTTTCATAAAGTTTAGGTCTCGCAACTACGGTAAACAGCCGCCATCTTTTTTCCCCGTAGAAGAGGAAGCGCTTCTTCTTCTACGGTAAGCAACCGCCAAGGTAAGCACCCGCCCCCATAGAAGAGGAAGCGCTTCTTCTTCTACTGTAAGCAACCACCCGCCCCCATAGAAGAAGAAGCGCGCGGATATTACGTTTCATTTCCTTTGTGTGTTTACATCTGTAAAGACCACAAAATGGCTCCTACTAAGCGACACGAGTATAACGCAGAATTTAAACTTAAGGCAATAAGTCATGCCGAAGAACACGGAAATAGAGCAGCAGCAAGAGAATATAACATAAATGAATCAATGGTGCGTAGGTGGAGGAAGCAACAAGATGACCTGCGCCAGGTAAAGAAGACAAAACAGAGTTTCCGAGGGAACAAAGCAAGATGGCAACTGTTGGAGGACAAACTCGAACAGTGGGTTGTTGAGCAGAGAGCAGCAAGCAGAAGTGTCAGCACCATCACTATTCGAATGAAGGCAACAGCGACACTGACTCCGTTGACTTCGACGAGACGGAGCCAGCCATTTTGGATCCCGTATTCGCCCAACTTTTTAATTCGGACACCGAAGGAGAAGAATTCGAGGGATTTATGAATGAAGAATAACTTCAGAAAGTGAGCGTTATGTTTATTTTGTGTGTTGTGACATTAACGTTCGAGCAACATTAAGTTATTGATGTTGCTATTGCTAAGCACTATTTTGAATTTTACTATGTTTGTGATTGCACATTTGCACATTACCGTACATTTTGGGAGTGAACAGAGTTGTTAGAATGCTGGTTTTTAATATATTATTAAAGTTTGACTGACCTATCTGACTGTTTTTTTGACATTCCCTTTAGCGCAGTTAGATGCGGCTTATAACACGGGGCGGCTTATAGGTGGACAAAGTTTTGAAATATGCCGTTCATTGAAGGCGCGGCTTATAACCCAGGGCGGCTTATGGTGCGGAAAATACGGTATATATACTGTATATATATATATATATATATATATATATATATATATATATATATATATATATATATATATATATATATGTACATAAATGTATGTGTATATATGTATATATATATATATATATATATGTATATGTATATATGTGTGTGTGTGTGTTTATATGTATACATATATACACATTTATACTGTATATATGTATGTATATACATATATATATATATATATATATATATATATATATATATATATACATACATATATACAGTATAAATGTGTATATATGTATACATATAAACACACACACACACACATATATACATATACATATATATATATATATATATACATATATACACATAAATTTATGTACATATATATATATATATATATATATATATATATATATATATATATGTGTGTGTGTGTGTGTGTATATGTATGTATATACATATATACATACATATATACATATATGTGTGTATATGTATGTATATACATATATACACATACATATATACTGTATATACATATGTATATATAATATATATATATATACATACAAATATATGTATATATACCTATATATGTGTGTGTGTATATATAGCTTAATATGTATACGTACATACATATATATGCATATATGATTGTTTATATACATATACACGTGTATATATAGACATACACACATATACGCACATTTTTATATAAATATACATACATATACAGTATATGTATGTGTGTATATATATATATAGATACACACTCTGTCATTAAAAACACCATATGGTAATGTCAATACTGTATTTTTTTCTTCAATGTTTTGACCACAGTAAAATTGTTAAAATATATATACTTTTTTGACATAATTTTTATTTATTGTCGACATATGTTGAGTAGTAATTTCAATGGTACCCTATTGTATTGTAATTAATTACCATTGACAAAGAGGAAATAGCCAAAATCCCTCAAGTCACTTGCTAAGCTGTTATTTAGCTAACCTTTCGGTTGGAGGGAGAGGACTTGAACCCAGGTCCTCTTGGGCTCCACTGACCTATTCTGAAACATACTAGGGTCATACTCAGGGTCATTGGCCATACAGTCTGATACCTGACTCTCACGGTAGGTCACAGCTGTATGAGCATCTGTTCAAAACATTGCCACACGAGTTGGGCTAGAAAATGCACCCTAAAAACAGGTCCAAGCAAAATGTAGTCCTAAATAATCTCCACTTTTCAACATGACTCTGGTTGTCAAGTATCCGTGTAGCATTGGCGCGCCTTTAAGTGGAATTAAAAAAGGGTATGCCACAAAAGGTGGAGTGTATCTGCAATGCAGAACACATTTTTCTATCGGACAGGAGATATATTGCTAACTAAGTATTGTCAGATGTGGGCAAATTCCACGTTTGTTTCATATCCGGTGCCTTGAAAATGTAGGAGCTTCAAGAGTCCAAAGCATCAACAACAAAGATGCCGTCTGACCTCGGGAGCAGAAATGAAACAAATATCCATTCTGTTTTCTCCCCAAATAGTTCCACCAATATAAATGCAATATCACAGGCTATAAATCATTTAGGAATTCATTCAAAGTAATACATTTATTTGGGGGACCGGCGGGCGGGGTCATCAATCAGGTGGTTCTTGAAGAAAGTTATATATTCAAAAGATTCAGTTATTCATGTATTCACCCATTCACAAGGCCCCCCATGTGTGTTTATGGCTGTGTGTGTGTGTGACCTGCGGTGTAACCATACGATGCTGCGGGCTAGTGCACTTCCCCAGGGGGCTCTCATCTTTTACTGAGCCCTGACAGAAGATGGAGGCTGGGAGAGGGGGTCCGCTGCATTAAAAAGCCTTTACCTAGCTCTGATTTATCACCCGCTGCCTTACTCACACGCACGCCAACCTCACGCCATCTCACCATTCGTAGCCGCAGCTGTGCTCTACACGCACATTCACACCCCATCAAATGCACATCTTAAGATGGCCGCCTTGGAGAAAAGCGTAGGAGATTTTTGAGGCGCCGGCACTGTACCACGGTGGTGTTTTTTCCGTTTAAATGGTAGTAGTTTACTTAATTCGGGAATTCTGGTACACAAATTGCGGGAGAACGTCAAAGTTGCCATAAATTGTTGTGGTTTTCCCTCTGTAAAAATAATAATAGTAACACTTTAGTATGGGGAACATATTCTAAGTAACAAAGACTTAATTTAGAGTTATTTGGTTAGAGTTAGGGTTAGGCCATGCAGAATAAGGCATTAATAAGTACTTAATAATGACCAATTAAGAGCCAATATGTTACTAATTTGCATGTTAATAAGCAACTAATTAATGGTGAATATGTTCCCCATACTAAATTGTTACCATAATAAATTATTATAGAGAAATTTGCTGATGAAAAAGTAATTAAACAAATTTAAACAAAATAACTTTAGACAAGTATCTTACAAACATGGCAAAAAAATTAGCAAAATAGGCTTTGTTCATCACAACAAAGTGCACGCTTACAGGGTTTCCCCTAGTTTGCCAAGATACCTGTGACATCATTGTATATATATATATATATATATATATATATATATATATATATATATATATATATATATATATATATATATTTGCTATGGATGGAGGGTAAGATTTTCTTTAAAAAGGCTCAAACAATGTATACATGCATTTTTTTGTCCTGTCCAGCTACTCAGGCAAATCATATTGTTGATGTCGATGCCCATATTTGCTGTACAGATTTACTTTACAAAAGAGAAGTGTGGGATACTTCTCTTGTTGCCTTATTTGTATTTGACTTTATCAAATTGATTTATATTAATGTTGGCGCAGCCGGACCAGAGCAAGAGGGGGTAGAACAGGGGTCGGGAACCTTTTTGGCTGAGAGAGCCATGAAAGCCAAAGATTTAAAAATGTATTTCCGTGAGAGCCATGTTATATTTTTTAACACTGAATACAACTAAATGCATGCATTTTTAAGTAATACCAACATTTTTAGAGTACAATAAGTCTCTTATTCTTTTTAATAACATTGTTATTCTGAAGCTAACCAATAATAAATAAAAAACTTCTTACCAATAACAACTTCTTGAACAGGTGCGGTAGAAAATGGATGAATGGATTAAAATCCATGAGAATGTTTTATATTTTTAACATTATTTTTAACACTGTGATTACCAGCGGAACTATTCATTACTTATCATGTTAAGCAATGTCAGCTAAGATTTATCTGAGAGCCAGATGCAGTCATCAAAAGAGCCACATCTGGCTCTAGAGCCATAGGTTCCTTACCCCTGGGGTAGAAAGAAAAAAAGGAAGACAGAGGGGGAAAAATGCGGGGATAAGACAGAGAGACAACAACAATAACAACAGAAGAGCATCAGCAAATAGGATATGTACAAATATGATACGAAAAGTGATAGCAAAGAAGCAGTTAGTGAATTAAACACAGAAATGACAATGTACATTATTGCTCTACAAATGGAGAACTACAAATACCAACATACACTTAAAAACAAATCTGTTAGTATTAATTATTATTAACACATATTTTTTATGTCATTTTGCTATATTTTTAGTTGTTGCTGCTTATTGTACAGCCGCATGCGGCTCTTTAGCGGCGCCCTAGTGGCTCTCAGGAGCTTTTTCAAAAATGTATGAAAAATGGAAAAAGATGAGGGAAAATATATATATTTTTGTAATATTGGCTGCATTTCTGATGTGTGCCGTTATAGACCACAGCAAACGTTACCCAGCTTGCAAAGATTGTAATAAATCCATTAGAAGACACCCTGCCGTTTCCTTTAACTTGGACACACACATCTACACCTTTGGCATTTCTAAGACAGTAATTTCCAGGGGTTATCTCACCCTCTGAGAAGCCTCCATTTTACTAATGATTTTGAAAGTTGTAAAAATGTGTAGAATAAATATTACATTTCAACATTTCTGTCAACAAAGATTTGCGTCAGCCTATGGCACATGGTCATTTTGTTAGTAGGCTAATATAGCTAATATAGACACTTACATCACGTGTTGCCTTCATTATAACACTTTACATGTTTTGTGGCTCCAGACAGATTTTTTTTTTGTATTTTCGGTCCACTTTGGCTCTTTCAACTTTGGCTCTAGTGTCTAGACCCCTGGTCTAGACACTAGACTAACAACATATCTAGCATCTTTTTCTGGTGTTATTATAGACTGTACTCGTGTTTAAAGACTCTACTTCTGTCTCTCGATGTCCTTGACGAAAAGCGAGCTGCATTGAGCAGGACGTCACATTTGCTTCACGCTGCTGCTCCTGTTGAACTTTCTCTCCTTAAAAGCGGCACTGTCCACTTAGTATTTTCACATTTTGTAGTTCGCTGTCCGTGGGTATATCTGGGATACATTAAAGTTACGTCCACATCGCAGACTTGCTGACTAGGTTTCAGACAACTGTGTCCTTTTTGTTTACTTCATCACAACATCCTGTTTCGGGGGCGCTGTTTTTGATGATCGAAGTCTTATTTCGGTGGCAAAATTTTCAGTGCATCACTAGTCAATAGTGCACAAATAATAGGCTGTAGATATTCATTCATACTGGAACAACCTGCTGATGATAATGTTTTATGTTTGCGTGGTTTTTGATTTGACGATAATTTTTCTCATGATACCAAACACATCATCCGTGCCTGAAAGTGAATTGGCAGAGAATGAGCAAGTGTTGTTGTGTGTCCGGGGAAGCATGGAGACGAAAGTGCACAGGAGGTAAAACCTGTTGGAATTGGGCTGGTTAATATCACAAGATTGGCAATAAAAGTTAAAAATAGTGTCAGACTTTGTGTGACATCTTCTGGAGGCTATAATACATTAGATTACTTGTTTTCATGTAAAAAAAAAAAAAAAAAAAATTTCAAGCTATGATTTTGCCATGGCGGTGTGCCACATTCAGTTACCTTTTTCTATGCTGCATTCCATTTACCTGGAAAGTGTGGAGTCGGAGCTGGCAATGACATCACTGGCGAGTTGACAGCGTTTTAGTTAATTCACTAATTATGAACCAATTTCCATTCTATCACACTTTTCCAAGATATTGGAAAGATACTCCATTAAAGATTATTCAGTTACATAGAAAAGCAAAATATTCTTTGTGAACAGCAGTAACCGATAGGACCACTAACTTAGCATTAGTGACCTTGTAGAGCAGTGGTCCCCAACCTTTGTGTAACTGCGGACCGGTCAACGCTTGAAAATGTGTCCCACGGACACATTGTGTCCCATGGACACATTTTAATTTTTTTTATTTTTTTTGTCATAAAAAAATACAATCATGCGTGCCTTCGGACTGTATCCCTGCAGACTGTATTGATCTATATTGATATATAATGTAGGAACCAGAAATATTAATAACAGAAAGAAACAACCCTTTTGTGTGAATGAGTGTGAACGAGTGTAAATGGGGGAGGAAGGTTTTTTGGGTTGGTGCACTAATTGTAAGTGTATCCTGTGTTTTTTATGTTGATTTAATACAAAATATAAATAAAAATGTTTTATTTTTTATTTTTTAATTGTATTTCTTGTGCGGCCCGGTACCAATCGATCCACCGACCGGTACCAGGCCAAGGCCCGGTAGTTGGCGACCACTGTTGTAGAGAAAATATCAAATGCCATAGACAATAAACAATATGCTGTTGGTGTGTTCCTAGATCTCACCAAAGCTTTTGATACAGTGAATCAAGAACTGCTACTCCAAAAATTGTACAGATATGGGATTAGAGGAGTGGCCTTTTTTTGGCTCCAGATTTATCTGAAGAACATATCCCAGTATGTCCACATCAATGGCACTGATTACCAGCTGCTGACTGGGCTTCCACAGAGGTCAGTGCCGGGTCCTTTTTTATTCTTATGTTTACAGTATTAATGTTCTTTATTTAGTTTTAAAAAAATAGGTAAACTATGTAAATCTCTTGAAATAATATCTAAAGTCAAAGAACTGTTAAATGGAGAAAAAAAAATGTTATAGTGTTCCCTGTTTCTAGAAGTGTGGGGAAATATAAAACCAATCTTAATCCAATTAGTATAATTAAAAAAAAGAAAAAAGATCAGCATTATGAATAAAGTGGCCTACAAGGTACATACAAATTAGCTTTTCATTCAACTAAAAGCACTAAAACTGAAGGATTTGGTCGACTTTAAGACAATCTATGTATAAAGTAAACAATCACAAGTTACCAGTGTATATTCGGGGATTGTTCCAGAAACGAGACTATGTTTATATAATTTCCGAAAGGATGAAATGTTTAAAAAAAACAACCACGTGAGAACAAGTGCAATGCAGTGTGTGTCTTTTGTTGGGATCAATGTATGGAATAAGTTGGACCAAGAGTTAAAAGATTGTAAAACTCTAATTCAATTTACAATTATTTTAAAGAAATCAATTATAAAGAAATATGTTAAGAATGGATGCTGAGGATGCAAAATTAATATGATGAAGCTTTTTCATAAACATTTTGTGATGAACGGAAAACAAAAAAAAATGCATGCATAAGACATTGGCAGTTTTTTTCTATTTTTGTTACACTGGGATAGGTGTAATAAGCTTTAGCTTCTGCTTATTCCACTTCAGACTATCCATCCATCCCTTTTCTACCGCTTGTCCCAGCTGCATTCGGACTACATGATTAAAAAAAATCCTCTCTAACTGTCAAATTTTTAAATGTCTGGATACATTAAGCCTGAAGACGGTAAACAGCACGTTTGGTGGAAATTGTGAGAACAAAAAAACATGGCCAAACAGTTGGCCGACTGAGTATTATGCAGTACTAGGAAAGCACCTCCAACAACACAATAGGACTAACATGTCCTCAATAAAATGTAACTTTTGATGGCTTTTTTTGTGTGGTTGTTGAGCCTTAAACACCTTAATTTGGCATTATTTGTTTCAGTAAGAATGAATCAAATTGTGATTTTGGGAATTTTTTATCAATGTTTTAAATGTTCCTTCTAGATTTAACCTAAAAAAAAGCACAGGATTTTAACAAAAATTGGAAAACAAATACTGTATTGATGTTGTACTCATTTTATACCGTACAAATTTAAAAGTAAACACTAGATAGCAATAAAAGCACATACTCAGGGCTCATTGTCAAATTACTGGACTGTTTTTATATTAACAAGAATTAATTATATTTACAAGAAGAAACACCATCCAAGCCTTTCATATTGTTTGCAGTCTGCTCTGTCGTACACATTTTAAAGAGTGTTTGCCCATCTTAAACATTCATTTATATTCCAACACATTCACACCCCCCCCTCCTCGCATATTAAGAGCATGTTGGAACTATTGAAAGCAATCCATAGTGCAAATTTTTGTTGGTAAATGAAAGACGTTGAGTGATTATCATCACATGTCAAAATCTCTAACATGTACATTTACGAGTCTGTAGGACCAGTAGTACCAGTCTAGAGGAGTTGTTAGCTGTTCTAATTCATGACATAGTGTGGACCACTCCTCTATGACCCGAATGGAAAATTCCTACAATCCTCTGCTTGACCCCAATGGACTGGACTCTCACATTATCATGAATATTTTGCTATATCTGTACCCACTTGGCAGCCATTGCATCCGGTCACCCAGGATGTGGGTCCAGACCAGTGATGTCATTGTGGTTTGTGCAGCACTCTGAGGCACCTATGATTAAGAGCTATATAAATAATCTTTGATTGATTGATTGATCAATGCTGCCTCTCTGCTAGGTCAGCATTGCAAATGAAAATCTATTTTACATAGTCTTACCCTGGATAAATACAGATTAAATAAATATATGCAATCGGGAAGTTAGCACGCAGGTGCATTACTAAATGTTTATAGACTACTTTACTCAAAAAGCTTAACGACATGGACAGGAACCGGAAGTAGCTCTGTGCTATACGGGAGGACGCCAATTGTGCCGTTTGAGCAATAAAGAGTTAACGTCTTGTTAAATTTTTGTAGTTCCTCCTCCGTCTATAGAAGTAATAAATAGGTTGTGATTTGACAATTGATGTGCGAATTTAAGTGCCACTAAGAGACCAATCTGATTGGCTAAAATGTGCGCGGAAGATGTGGCCATTGGACAAAGTTGTGAGGCCTTGCATAATTTGTTGAATTTGTGTAAATTGGAGCGATTGCGACGTCACAAAATCCTGGCGGGACCAATTAATGTGGATAATAGTTTGTTTAGACACAGACACATATTTTTTGTGAACATGATATTAAAGATGTTTGATGAACAGGTTAAGTGCCTATATAGTATTCCCTTGTCTCTTGACTTGCTATGCTCATGTAAAATGAAACATGAATAATATAGATTCCAAATGAATGATATTCAATTGACTTATAGTCAATATTGTGACTGAAAAACTATGCTAGTCACTCACCAATATGCTTTCTGCTACATCACTTTTAGGTAAGAATCTAATTGTTTACTGTTTTTGTTTATACAGTATTTAACTGATATTTCTCACATTGTGCAGCCATATACTTTCCTATTTTACAATAAGTCACATTGCTGGCTCTATGGTTATCATCACACATGTTCTCATTTTTATCACAGGTTATTATCACAGATATTCGTTTTTTGGTTGAACCACAACATTCCAAAGGACAAGCCTCAAAAAAAATTGCTATTTTTGCAGTATAGTTTAGGTTCAAATCCAAATTATACTGTTTTTAAAGGTGTTTGACTCTGAAATAAACATAATTGAGTGGCAAAATGTTTTAAAAAATACCAAAAAAACCATACATTAGTATATACACCTGCGATGAGGTGGCGACTTGTCCAGGGTGTACCCCGCCTTCCGCCCGATTGTAGCTAAGATAGGCTCCAGCGCCCCCGCGACCCCAAAGGGAATAAGCGGTAGAAAATGGATGGATGGATAGTATATACACAAACACTTTAAAATGTGCACTCATGCGTTTACAATAACAATAGCCCACAAAGCACTTTGCCCTTGAGAAGGTCCAAGACTTGTTAATCATATTCATTCATACATATGGCGAGAATACATTTGCTCCATCTCCGCTTCGGTTATTGCTTCAATGTTGATAAAAGAAAAAAAATGGGATTGAAAAAGACAGATACACAAAACGAGTTTAATCTCAATGTTATTCCGTATCAGCTGCTGGCATGTGAGTGTTTTGCATGAATTACATTCAGAAGTCATTGGGTGTATCTTTTAATTGGGATTTGGTTATGAAGAGTTCAAGGCTAGGGGATGACATTTATTAAAACACCCCAAACTGTTTATTCATCGCATGTCATTGATAAAGACATTTATGTGACATTTGTAGGAGATCAATAATTTGGTGCATTTGCCTCATGCACCCACGCTGAAGGCAGGGCAAGCGAGGAGGGTGACACCCCGCAGCACCACATAAACATTTATGGGGGCGCAGCAAAGCCTTCAAGTGGCCCACCAGGACACTTAGAACATTATTGTAAAATGAATCTTTTTTCATCTGATTTTGTCGAAAGTCTAGTGTAGTGAATGCCTATAAATGACGACATGTCATATTGTGTGTGATTGTGCTGTACAAGGCAGGCAGCATGAGATTGGCTTTCTAGAACAGATGCTGGAATGAATGAATGATTTGGAAGACAAAGGAACTGAAATACCGAAGCGAGATAGAAAAAGTGTAAAATCATTATATTATTATTATGAATGATTTAATTGGGCTGTCAAAGCATGCAATTAATCGCAAACAATATCAAAATAATCATGCAGATTACTCACACAATTTATTTTGACCGCACATTCTCTTTAACCTTAACGGCAGTGATACTGTCAGTGATCAGGTCAATTCATATGCCATTGCTTAGGTGAGTGGGGAGACTTTGACTGACCGCTGGCCAATTTCCCTTCAAAAAACACCCCGACGGGACTTTAGATAAAACGGTTTCCAACTTTGGAGCAAATAAATTATGTGCGTTCAGGTAAAACACTTTTGAAAATGTTACTGTATGACATTCTGATAATAAAAGTGCATTTGTGTCAAACTAATGTGCTTTTTTTTTTTTTTTTTAATTAATTTAAATTATGCAAGCTCGTAATATACTGCAATTAGTCATGATTAATCGAAATTCAAAAGAGTGATTAATGTGATTTTAAAAATCAATAGTTTGAGAGCACTAGCATTTATATATTTTAATGGAATACCAATCTCGAACACAACTTAAAAGTTTAAGACTAACAAAAAAATAAATTTTAAAATTAAAAAGTAATAAAAAGACGCAGTTAAAATATTCTATAAACATTTCTTTCTAGGAGAACAAAAAATTGCCATTTTACGAAATGTTGATTTTTTTTAATGGGCATTTTATCTTACAAGATAATCGTAATTTTCTGAGAATTAAACTAACATTACGAGTTAAAGTAGCATTTCATTTTATATACATTTTATACAGTCATCCATTGTTTATCACTGTTAATGACTGCGTTAAAATGTTTTACTTATTAATCAAATATTTTCATAACTTAAGCATAAAAAAACTGTTTACGAGCTTCTAAATACCGGTATGTTTTTCAACATTATGAGAGCCCTCTACACATGAAATAACACCCTTGAGTCATGTTTACACTCTTTTAATCCAATATGATAAAGGTTCCTGCGGCCGAGTCAATCAGTGGCCATGATACTAAACAGTGCACTCTGATTGGTTAGTGGTCTCCCTAAACTAAAAATATCAATACTACTGTAGTATTGATATCTTTAGTTCATTTAGTCTTTTGCTTAATTTAGGACCAGAAAATTGTAGAACATGCTATAAGAATATATATGTATATATATTCTGCAATTGTATCAAATCTGTAATTTGGTGGAACTGCAATATTTAAAGGGCGATGTGGTGAGGGACAACTTTATTAGAAAAAAACGTTTGTTTGTTGTTTTTTTTTAGAAAAAAAGTTATTTTATGAGGCATTATATTACAAGGAAAATGTGTATTTTTTTATTAAGTCATAAATGTAAAGTACAAGACATACGTCACAAACAGAACGATCTCTGCTACTCGTCATTGACTGTTGCGTTTATGATGTGGGAATTTTGACATTCATGCATAATAGTTTAATTTCATCTCATAATGATTACTACTTTAAAAAAGATTACATAACATCTTTAATTTTAATCTTAATCTTAAACTTTAATTCGTTTTTGTGGTGACATTTGTCATGCGTTTCTTCACACAAAACAAGGCCCCCCACGGACAGCGAAGGCCTACACACAGCACGTGACTGACATGACAACGGTATTTTACCAACAGCATTTCACATCAATTTTATTCAAGTGAAACCAACAATATTTACGTCAGTATAATTTAATGTTAATGTTATGTTGACAGCACCTTTCGGATCGGATGATGTTTGAAGTAAAAATGGACTTAATTGCGTTATGTTGTCTAGATTTGTATTTACCGTATTTTCCGCACTATAAGGCGCACCAGATTATAAGGCGCACCTTCAATGAATGGCCTTTTTTAAAACTTTGTTCATATATAAGACACACCGCGTTATAAGGCGCATAGAATAGATGCTACAGTAGAGAATGGGGTTACGTTATGCATCCCGTAGTTGCGAGACCTGTTGTGGCTCAATATTGGTCCACATAAGGCGCACCGGATTATAAGGCGCACTGACAGCTTTTGAGAAAATTGGAGGTTTTTAGGTGCGCCTTATAGTGCGGAAAATATGGTACCTTTTCTGAGAAACAACCTATTCCAGACTGAAACAAACATGTCCATTGCGGACGACACTTCTCAGAAAGTAAAAATTGTAAGACACTAAAGTGAACATTATTGTTTTCCACTGGATGTTTACATTGTCACTTCAAAAACACTCAACAAAAAGTTTTTTTGAAATATTTGCTTAAAACAGTGGATATTCTGCACAATTATTTGCACTAGGGTTGTACGGTATACCGGTAAATACCGGGAAATTAATGAATCATGTTTGATACTATACCGCCACTGAAAATTACCGGTCACCCCCACCCCCGGGCCCCCGTCGTCGTTACGTCGTGTCATTGCTGGTTTTACGAGCAGAGGAGCATGTTTGGTAGCGCACAATCACAGAGTACTTACAACAGACACAGTGTTTAGACAGAAAAGGGAGAACGGATGCATTTTGGCTTTAATACTGACGATAAAGGTGAAGTTATAACACTGAAACGCCCTCAGAAAGAAGTGCTTTCAGATATGGCTGGTTAGCTAGCGGCTAACGTCCATCCGCCGGCTGCAGTGTTTTAGCTATTTCTAAATCACTAATCCTCGCCTCCATGGCGACAAATAAAGTAAGTTTCTTACAAGTATCATCCCTTCAGGATGAGGAATAGCTAAACATGCTTCACTACACACCGTAGCTCACCGCCATCAAAATGTAAACAAACACCATTGGTGGATCTACACCTGACATCCACTGTAATGATACCAAGTACAATAGCGTATCTAGTCGATACTACTATGATTAACTCAGGAAATATGTCCCTGGACACATGAGGACTTTGAATATGACCAATGTATGATCTTGTAACGACTTGGTATCGGATTGATACCCAAATTTGTGGTATCATCCAAAACTAATATAAAGCATCCAAACAGAAGAATAAGTGATTATTACATTTTAACAGAAGTGTAGATAGAACATGTTAAAAGAGAAAGTAAGCAGATATTAACAGTAAATGAACAAGTAGATTAATAATACATGTTCTACCACTTGTCCTTAATAATTTTGACAAAATAATAGAATGGAAAATGACACAATATGTTACTGCCTGAATGCAGCTGAGATAGGCTCCAGCACCCCCCGCGGCCCCGAAAGGGACGAGCGGTAGAAAATGGATGGATGGATGTTACTGCATACGTCAGCAGCTAAATTAGGAGCCTTTGTTTGCTTACCTACTACTAAAAGACAAGTTGTCTTGCAATAAGAAACCGTAAGATTTTTTGTTAAAATAAAGCCAATAATGCAATTTTTTGTAGTCCCCTTTATTTAGAAAAGTACCGAAAAGTATCGAAATAATTTTGGTACCGGTACCAAAATATTGGTATCGGGACAACCCTAATTTGCACTTTAAACATACATACATCTTTGTTTATATGATTACAACATTTTAGCATCATGTTTGTGTTCAATTACACTAAGTGTATTTATCGTAAACATTCCTGTCACTTAATTTTACACACAATAGCATTTTTAAGTCTTTTTTTTTTTTTGGTTGTATACCACAATAATATCGTACCGTGGCCCTAATACCGTGATAATATCGTACCGTGAGATTTCCATACCATTACATCCTTAGTATTGGGCAATCAGGTCTTCCCCGACTGGCAATTTCTCATATTTACTGGACAATGTTCCCTATTTTTTAAATTCAAACGTTGACAGGTATGTTTTTCACTGGTCACAGACGTCGTAAATAAAGGTAGAAAGATAGAAACAAGCACACTTGATGCACTGAAACACCACACCAATGCAACCTACAACCACAATGATAAACATTTTGTTAAATGTACACGACTCTTGCGTTTGTCACCCCTTACTCGTGTGCACATGCAACATTTTCTGTTCATATCGATGCACCTAATTTGCTGGCCATATGAAGCCATTTGTTCCTAGAAGCAATAACTGTTTTCCCAGTCATCTGCATGCCGCTTGTGTGTACTGAACAAATGCGCGCCGACCGAGCTTTTGCCTCAAAACCGTAATTCACTGCATGGGAACGCTACAATCTAGATTACATCTCTGCATCTTAAAAGTGTGGTTTCCCATGAACAGCAATCTAGAGCTCATAAAAATTCACTCTGCTTCAGCATAAACACTCCCCTTGTCCTCTCACCCCTGCATTTGTTTGTGCGCGTGCATACATGCATTTTGTCCGTACGGCATAAACAATCCTCCTCTCCCGTCAGGAGCACACAGAGTGATCCATCAGTTTCTCCACGGAAAACCAATTTCACTGGAGATGTTCAGTTTTCCCCCCCCCTTCACACACATAGGGAAGGAAATGAAAGTGAAAGAAGAGGGACACATGAAGGTAAATTGAAAAGGAAAGATAGTAGGGAATAGGAGAAAATAGGGATGACTCGCCTTGCTGTGTTTAATAGGACGCACTGTTATTCGCTGTCTCATCAGTTCAACGCGGTAGTCGAAAACGTTCATCTGTTGAGCGTTGACGCATTGCGATGTCCCGTGAGCAGAATAATGTGGAAAAAGTAAAGAAAATAACAATATTTACTACGGAGTTCTGCATGACAGCGTAATTACATCCTTGCACACGTTATGAAACAAACAATACATGTCATTCAGTCCCTTTAATCCCGCTTTTGATTTGGCTCTGAATGGTGTAGGCCAGGGGCGCAGCTAGACTTTCTTCCTGGGTGGGAGCGGGCACAGGTCTATGACAATTTGTTTCTAAAACAATCAATTCCAATTGGATTGTCTAAGGCTATGTCTACACTACCCCTTAAACTAATAATTATTTAGCCTAAGCCCCGTTTCAGCCACACTAAACCAGTGTTTAAGGTTCCCCACCTTGGATAATGTTTTACACGGGTGAGTGCGCCGTCTATTTTTTGAATCTCCGGCTCTTAGCTTTGTATGGACTCATTGATTGTTTACAAACTGAGTTCGGAGAGGAAGTGATGCCAGAAAATGCGCGCCCCACACATGAAGTGACGTCAGAAAGAATGCGCCACAGCCAGCTTCATAATAAAGCGGTTTCGTAACTCGGAGCTAACCACTGGAAATATGAAGGTGAGTCATCCAGACATGCCCATGTTGCTCCTTCCGTCTGTACAGACGTTTGTGGAAATCACACATGAATACCTTAAGAGAAAGCGATTGCAGCTATTTCGAATACAACACATCTCAGACGGCAAGAGAACTTTCCAATGTCCTGGTCAGCTGTGATTCTACTTACCGAAAAACTTCGTCCATTTGTCGAAGGAGAGCCGAGGAGAATGCGGGCTCCCGTGGATGTGATAAAAAAAAAAGGTAGCGTGTGCTTTGTATTACCTGGCTGTCGAGGGAAGACTACGGAAAACGGCGAATGCTTTTAGACTTGCAAAGCAGACTGTATCAGTTATTGTCCGCCATGTATGTCGCGGACTCAACGTCTAGGTCCAGAGTATATAAAGTAGGGCTGGGCGATATATCGATATACTCGATATATCGCGGGTTTGTCTCTGTGCGATATAGAAAATGACTATATCGTGATATTCGAGTATACACTCTCACACAGTTGCTTTTAGCTGCGGGCATTACACTGCATGCGTTTCCCACTCTTTCTTCTCTCTCCTTCTCAAAGAGACATAAACAAGCGCACCTTCTTACATACGTCACGCGTGCAACGTCACATGCCCTCCCCGAGCAGAGAGGTAGCTACATGGGTAACATTAGCTGTGATGCTAACGGTGCGTTGCAAGTGGTAAAACGAGAGAGAGTAGGTGCGAATCTGGTAACAAATGGAGGAATAATTAATTCCCAAGAAAAACAGCACGGGGTGCATTGTCTGGCGGTGGATTGGCTTCAAGCGGGAATATGTTGAACAATTATGCGGCAAAAGCGTTGCTACAAAAAGTAGCAGCATTGCTAATTTGTAGCATAATTTGAAAAGTCACCCGCTAGAGAATAAGGAGTGCTTGAAACTGCATGTCAACATCTCCGTTCGGTGCCACACCAACAAAATGCGGAAGCAACAATTTCCAGATCAACACCGTATGAAAAAAAAAATCAACAACAGAAGGAGATAACGTCCGCAGGAACCTACCACAGAACGAAGGACATACACTATTTGATTTCCTATTATGCAGCTCATTTTTATTTGACAGTTTTTGAAATATCGTGTGTGACATCATGCACAAAAGTGCACTTTATTTGTTTTTAACCATCTTAGTGGCGTTCTGTACAAAAAGTACACTTTAATTTAGTGTTGTTTTGATATGTCATCTTAGTGACATCATGCACAAAATTGCACTAATAGCTTGTTTTAAAATGTCTCTGACAATCTTGCACTTTCTGTTTTGGAAATGACATGAATGTTTGTGCCACTGCTTAATAACTGTTTATTAAATACAGTTTTGCTAAATTGACTTAGTTGTGATTTCCCTCTCTGCATGAAAATTTAAAATGAGCATATATTAATGCAGTATGAACAAGAACGTTTTAATTTAGACACATAGAATCATCATACTGCTGTGATTATATGCATCAAGTGTTCATTCAAGGTTAAGGCAAAAATATTGCGATATATATCGTGTATCGTGACATGGCCTAAAAATATTGAGATATTAATAAAAGGCCAAATCGCCCAGCCCTAATATAAAGTCACCAAAAAGGAATGGAAAATGAGGTGAAGGCAAAAGAGTGTGGAGTGTCCTGACCAGATATCTAGATTCCTAGTTTGATTGTTGTAAAATGTTCTTCACCACATTGTTTACTTTCACTTGTCCATTAAATATTTGATTAATTTATGATGGCTCTGGTGTGATTCACGACAATAGGGCCCCACAGCACACTGGATTCCAGTTAATTGAAATACCACAATACTGGATATTGTTCAAATAAGTTCAATTTAAGAACTTGCACACAAAGCAACATTGGCGGTGACTATGACGTGCGCAGGGGTTTTAAACGACCATTGTGTGTGTGTGGACAAGGATAAGGTTAGGTGGGATTTAACCTGGATAACCTAATGTAGAAGGGGCCTAAATTAGGGGTGTCACACATGCGGCCTTCGGGACGGAACAAGTTTTACACGGCCCGTCGTTGTCAAAAATGAGAAAAGTGAACGCAGAGTGTAACTCAAACCTTTTGAATAGTTTTTACCTCAGTTTGTATGATTTGTTGAGTTAGTACAGAAGTAACATGCAGACATGACAAATGAGGTATTGTGATACCGAGAAGAGTTTGTATCTATTTATTATTTATTTTGTATTTGTTTATTCCTCGATAGGCTGTGACTTAAAGTGTGATAGCTTTATCGATACACTGAGACAAAGCCAATTCATTGTGTTTTTGAAACTGCACAAATTTTTTCCTCAAAATTTTCAACTAACTTGAAATGTATTGTCATTTGTACATTTTCAGAATGTTCTCGTTCTAATTAGGGCCAAAGTAAAGCGAGGAAAACAATCTGAAGTTATTTTTAAGTTAATTGCCATGATTTTACCAGTTCATCCCACTTGGGAATATATTTTCCCCCCTGTGCCTCCTGAGCTAAAATGAGTTTGACACCCCTGCTCTAATGTAAATACCTCATTTTCCGGACTATAAGGCACACTTCAAATCCTTGAATTTTCACAAAACTCGACAGTGCGACTTATAACCCTGTGCGCCTAATGTAAGGAATAATTTTGGTTGAGCTTACCGACCTCGAAGCAATTTTATTTGGTACATGGTGTAACGATAAGTGTGACCAGATGTTAGTCACACATAAGAAATACGTGTAGACTAAAATATGATGGCAGTCTCACGCACAAGAGATACGTGTAGACTGCAATATGACTCAAGTAAACACCAACATTTTATATGTTCCATTTAAAATATAGAACATTACACACGGTGCTCAAAAATCTATCAAAATGTTTTAGAACGACTTTGGTAACTATGAACATACAAATATTATTATGGTGTGTGTATAAGGTAAGACATTATCTGGCGTTTTGTTTCACATTATTATGCAAAAGCAACTTGTCTTACCTTCTGGTACCTGCTGATCTGTATTTGGGCTCTGCATAAGTCCTGAAAAATTGCGTGTATCCGCCTTAGTAGTCCGTGCCGACACCATAGTCGATAAGCTTCTTCTTTTTCTTTATCTTCTTGTTATGTGACATTCATAATCCACTCTTACTTATATCTGTCAGTAAACTCGCCATGAAAGCGCTAAACATACCGCTGTAGTGAGTTTACATTATTCACCCAAGGAACTTTAGTTATTAGAGAGTTCCGGTCGGACGGTTTTTCACAGGACACATTTCCGGCGTTCTTATTGCACTAGTGAGCCAAGGATGAGGAGATGCTTCTCCGTTATTGATTTAAGTAAAGTCTGAATGTCATTAAAACAGTTAGCTCCATCTTTTGACACTTCTTCCACTCCCGTCCTTGCACGCTACACCGCTACAACAAAGATGACGGGGAGAAGACGCTGTCGAAGGTGAACCACGTAAATACGACTGCCCACAAAACGGTGCATCCTGAATCGACTTTCAGAAAGCGGCTTGAAGATGATCTGTAAAACATAATCTATGCAACATTTTGACCAAAGAACCACCATTACATGTTATTGTAGACCACAAGGAAGTGTTTTACATTTAGAAAAAAAAAAAAAATGACTCCTTTAATGCGCTCTATAATCCGGTGCGCCTTATATATGAAAACAGATAGAAAATAGACCATTCATCGGCAGTGCGCCTTTTAATTCGGTGTACCCTATGGTCCGGAAAATACGGTACTCAGGAGATGAGATTGGTGTATGTTATTTTGCAGTTTATCAATAGACAAAAACAATTGGCAACAGTTATCGTAAAAAACATTTTTACACATGAAAAGGTAGAAAGTTATTCAGAAAAGGCATCAGTTTGTAAACAATTTGACAACAGTTTTTACATTAAAACTTGTACAGGTTTTAACTATGGCTGTATGTACTGTCTGACTGCCAAAATATATGTCAAAGTAGACATACCGTATATATGTCAACAAAAATCAATAAAAAAAAATGTTTTGCAGACAATTGCATTTGTCGTAACAGTCGGTAACGTCATCGCTCGTGTTTTTCCGAACATAACAGTTAGTAATACCATTTCAATTAAAAAAAAAAAAAAAACGTGATTGATCGCCGCACTTTGAAAAACTCAGTGATACTGCTCTTTTCAACAAGTGCTAATCGTGAGCTAGCTTAAATGCTAACACTTTTACATCTTTTTAAACACATCATCAAAACAATGCTATTCTATTTTTGAAGAGGCTTCACAGCAGTAATGGTTGTTGCTGTCATTGCTATTTCTGTCATTTGTTTACATAAAAAATATTAGGATAGGAAAGGATAGACTTTATTTATCCCACAATGAGGAAATTATGACGTTGAACCTTTGCTTTCATCAGCACTTTACCTGCTGCTTACACAATGGTTGTATTACCATACATATACTGTAAATAAAGTTACAGATCTGTCATATTCCCCATAATTTCCTACTTGGAAAATAGTTTCAAAGCTCTTAGTATTTTTTAATGGTTGTATTACCATACATATACTGTAAATAAAGTTACAGATCTGTCATATTCCCCATAATTTCCTACTTGGAAAATAGTTTCAAAGCTCTTAGTATTTTTTTTCTTTTTTGGAACAGCCGGCACAGTAACAGTACCGTATTTTCCGCACTATTAGCCGCACCTAAAAACCACAAATTTACTCAAAAGCTGACAGTGCGGCTTTTAACCCGGTGCGCTTTATATATGGATTAATATTACGATTCATTTTCATAAAGTTTCGATCTCGCAACTACGGAAAACAGCCGCCATCTTTTTTCCTGGTAGAACAGGAAGCGCTTCTTCTTCTACGCAAGCAACCGCCAAGGTAAGCACCCGCCCCCATAGAACAGGAAGCGCTTCTTCTTCTACTGTAAGCAACCACCCGCCCGCGTAGAAGAAGA
This sequence comes from Nerophis lumbriciformis, assembly GCF_033978685.3. Taxonomy (NCBI): domain Eukaryota; kingdom Metazoa; phylum Chordata; class Actinopteri; order Syngnathiformes; family Syngnathidae; genus Nerophis; species Nerophis lumbriciformis. The sequence goes on along the minus strand of NC_084554.2, from coordinate 28,699,664 downwards.
AAAAGCGCGCGGATATTACCGTACCGGTACGTTTCATTTCCTTTGTGTGTTTACATCTGTAAAGACCACAAAATGGCTCCTACTAAGCGTCAGGGATCCGGTTCATGAAAAGACGCAATCTCTCCATCCGCACACGGATTACTATTTCACAGCAACTGATATTCCTGTGAACCGCACTGTGGATACAACGGGAGCACGTACGGTGAATATTCGCACCACAGGGAATGAGAAGTCATCCTTCACTGTGGTTCTAGCTTGCCATGCTAATGGCCAGAAACTTCCACCCATGGTGATATTCAAAAGGAAGACCTTGCCAAAAGAGACCTTTCCAGCCGGCGTCATCATAAAAGCTAACTCGAAGGGATGGATGAAGAAAAGATGAGCGAGTGGTTAAGGTAAGTTTAAGTTTACGCGAAGAGGCCGGGTGGCTTTTTTCACGCAGCTCTGTCCATGTTGATATACGACTCCGTGCGCGCCCACATCACGCTGGTTTTAATATATTATTAAAGTTTGACTGACCTATTTGACTGTTTTTTTGACATTCCTTTAGCGCAGTTAGATGCGGCTTACAACACGGGGCGGCTTATAGGTGGACAAAGTTTTGAAATATGCCGTTCATTGAAGGCGCGGCTTATAACCCAGGCGCCTTATGGTGCGGAAAATACGGTATATAGAAATATTACTGAATGAAATTGTCATATTTATTGTCTTAATTGTTGGTTAGCACTAGTGCTGTCATAATGACTGATTGCTTAATTATGATCTGTAATTAATTAAAAAAAAATGCTTAGAACAGCCCTCAACTTGAGGTATTTCATTTGAATGTATCACATTATTATAAAGGGCAGCACAGTGATACCTCGCCTTCCGCACAAATGCAGCTGGGAAAGGCTCCAGCCACCTCCGTGACCCTGACAGGGACAAGCGGTAGAAAATGGATGGATGGACATTTATTATAAAGATAAATATATAAACAAATAAAGAGGCTTTATTCAGTTATTTATGGCCTTTTCAAATGCTGACGTTAACACATCCAAAAACAGTAAGAGCAATTTTTATTTTTGATAATTAGTATTGAATGTTGAACTTGTGGCTTTACCTTGGCTGTAGATAGCATATAATAAATACAAAAGACCCATCAATCACAGTGCTAGCATATGTTACCAATAGTGGTTAAGGAGAACACATTTAACAAATTAGATTATAGCAATTAAAACACACAAAGCACCAAATATGACTATAATTAATCACAATTGACATGGTATTTTTTTATTTATTCTTATTCAATTTTTTTTTTTAATATGATAATTTGACACTCCTAGTTTGCACATGCCTAAAAATATCTAAAGCTGTATTTTAAAAGCCGATTGCTAAATTGCACTTCATAATCCGAACAGTCAATGACTGATATAGATGACTATCAAAATAGTCGTTAGTTTCAGCACTTCTTACTTAATTTTTCTATTGCTATTTCAAATAGTGTTTGATAGGGGTGTGAATCCTTTCGCATCTAACAATTCAATCCGATTCCTGGGGTGACGATTCGATTCAGAATCAAATCTCGATCTTCAAATCTTAAAGCACACCTGTGAAGTGAAAACCCTTTCAGGTGACTACCTCTTGAAGCTCATTGAGAGAATGCCAATAGTGTGCAAAGCAGTAATCAGAGCAAAGGGTGGCTATTTTGAAGAAACTAAAATATACAACATGTTTTAAGTTATTTCACCCTTTTTTTCTTAAGTAAATAACTCCACATGTTCATTCATAGTTTTGATGCTTTCAATGACAATCTACAATGTAAATAGTCATGAAAATAAAGAAAATGCATTGAATGACAAGATGTGTCCAAACTTTTGGCCTGTACTGTACATAAAATCGATTTTTGAAAATTATGAAACAATTTAGAATCGGGATGAATAAGAATCTCGATTCGGATGTGAATCGATTATTTGTGCACTCCAAGTGTTTAAATGTTTTTATTTTTTATGTTTAAAGAGGAACCGGTAAAGGTAAATATTTATGATTCACTGCTTTCTTAATGTTGTGCAGCACTTTCGAAAATGTCTTTGTGCGTGAACTGTGCAATAGAAAACATTTGGATTGGCATTACAGTAGGCCTTTTCAAGCACGGTACTTACCACAGGGTCCTCTTGGAATAAAGGTGGCTCTGGGTCCGTCTCTTGCAGAAGCAAAGGTCTCTTTGTTCTCCTTCTATGAAATGCATTGTATAAGCAACCACCATTAAAAAGCTGCTAATTGTCAGCAAGCAACATTTCAAAATAACTGAACTTTTGACTGCATTGGTAGAAGAAATGGCCCTGTGAGAAAAAAACAAGAGTCTTGTTACTCCCCAATGTGACTTACAATCACTCAATGTTGTTAAATATCATCTTAGCCTGCACATGTCAGGGCCAATAGACCACTGTAGTTGCAACTAAGTTTAATATTCAAATATTTTAAGTGAGTTGACAGGCTAGCTAGCATCTTCATGTTACATGCCATTAAAGCCAACAGAGCATGAAACAGCTATCTAGCTGATCATCTGCTACATAGACATAAAATCCATAGACATTTACAAGTAAAAGCTGCATTGATGCACACATTGCCACTATATTGGATGTGTGTGTGATGCTAACGTTAGCATGATACTTGTAGAAAAACATTATTCTATTTAAACACAAACACGATTTGACACAATGACTATTTAGTAAACCACTGTCAAATTTACCTTAAGATGTTTGAATGTAACCTCTTCTTTCTTCTTGATTTAATAGCAAGGCAAATTGATTCCTTTTCAAATTTTCTTCTTCTGTGGTGATTTTTCTTTTACTAAAAGTAAAGGTAGATTACACATCATAGTGGTGCATAGCGCCAACTACTGTACAGGATGAACCTGTCATCTCATTCAAAATGCAAGTGGCTTGGAGGGGCGGGAGGGTTATACCAGGTGGGCGGGGCCATCAGATTTCCTCTAGCTCCGCCCCTGTGCATGGCCTCATTGTAGGGATTAGTATTGTTTACATTTTAACTAGTGTTGTCAAATGCAATTACAAAAAAAAAAAATCAGATTAATCACACTTTTACGTTTTAATTTATCGTGGTTATACACATTTGCTACGAAAGCATTGCTTTACCTACAGTTGGTACTTTTGTTTCCGCTATCATTGTTTGTCGCCAGAGGTGGGTAAAGTTGCCAAAAATTGTACTCAAATGAGAGTACCGTAGTAGTATGACTCAAGTAAAAGTAAAAAGTAGGGATGTCCGATAATAGCTTTTTGCCGATATCCGATATTCCGATATTGTCCAACTCTTTAATTACCGATACCGATATCAACCGATACCGATATCAACCGATATATGCAGTCGTGGAATTAACACATTGTTATGCCTAATTTGGACAACCAGGTATGATGAAGATAAGGTACTTTTTAAAAATAATAATAAAATAAGATAAATAAATTAAAAACATTTTGTAGAATAAAAAAGAAAGTAAAACAATATAATAACAGTTACATAGAAACTAGTAATTAATGAAAATGAGTAAAATTAACTGTTAAAGGTTAGTACTATTAGTGGACCAGCAGCACGCACAATCATGTGTGCTTACGGACTGTATCCCTTGCAGACTGTATTGATATATATTGATATATAATGTAGGAACCAGAATATTAATAACAGAAAGAAACAACCCTTTTGTGTGAATGAGTGTGAATGAGTGTAAATGGGGGAGGGAGGTTTTTTGGGTTGATGCACTAATTGTAAGTGTATCTTGTGTTTTTTATGTTGGTTTAATAAAAAAAACAACAAAAAAAAACGATAACGATAATAAAAAAAACGATACCGATAATTTCCGATATTACATTTTAACGCATTTATCGGTATCCCTAGTAAAAAGAAGTCATCCAAATATTTAGAGTAGCAGAGTGACTATAGTCAGTGAAAATAAAATAACATCTGAGTAACTTCTGCTTTATTGAGTACAATAATGAAGGGATTCATGTGACCCCATACCTGGGAGGATCCTGCCTGAGAGGAAGCTGGGAGCGTTAATCATCTTGCAATGCAGTCGGCTGAAAATGATGGACAGCGCCTGACACTGGCGTCGAATTTGGAATTGACACAGAACACATTTTAAGATATGACGGCTAAAGGGGATAGTGCACCCCTACCAATTTGTCACGTTTCACGTGTCAGGTAAATCGCGACGAATGGAGCTATATAAATTCACTTCATACTGTAGCTATTTTTTTAATCGTACACCCATAGTTGGTGTGTGTTTGTGTATGCAAGTGAGAGACCCTACTACAAAATCTGCACATTATACCGCCACTTATGATAATATAACAGGGTTATTGTGAGAATATGTGCTGCAAAAACATAAAAAAAACATCTGTTTTCTATAGTTGGAGGTGGAATTATAAAAGGCTGAAATGTAAACTTTTCTACAGAGACAAATGACAGCACGTGATAAAAATTTGCTTTTTCGTACTCTTTCAGGTAAACAAATAGTTGTGCTGCCCATTGTCTCGACTGCCAGGCTGCGTTTGATTGGCCGCTTGGAAAAGTGTCTCTAACGAGCCAACTGAATGCGATCGGAAAGCTACTCAGTATAACGGTGAAACAGTTTCTTCCTCATAAAAACACTCAAGTAAAAGTAAAAAGTATATTGCATTAAAACTTCTCGGACAGGTACAAGTTATCCAAAAAGTTACTTAAGTAAATGTAACAGAGTAAATGTAGCACGTTACTACCCACCTCTGATTGCCTTCAATGCTTGGTGTAACTGTTGCTTAGTGTCGATAAAGGCTTTCTCAATGTAAAGCGCTTTGAGTCACTAGAAAAAAAGTGCTATATACAGTCGTGGTCAAAAGTTTACATACACTTGTAAAGAACATAATGTCTTGGCTGTCTTGAGTTTCCAATAATTTCTACAACTCTTATTTTTTTGTGATAGAGTGATTGGAGCACATACTTGTTTGTCACAAAAAACATTCATGAAGTTTGGTTCTTTTATGAATTTATTATGGGTCTACTGAAAATGTGACCAAATCTGCTGGGTCAAAAGTATACATACAGCAATGTTAATATTTGGTTACATGTCCCTTGGCAAGTTTCACTGCAGTATTCTGACATGGTCTTGTTTCTTCAGCATTGTCCAAACGTTTAAGTCAAGACTTTGGGAAGGCCATTCTAAAACCTTAATTCTAGCCTGATTTAGCCATTCTTTTACCACTTTTGACATGTGTTTGGGGTCATTGTCCTGTTGGAACACCCAACTGCACCCAAGACCCAACCCCCGGGCTGATGATTTTAGGTTGTTCTGAAGCACCAGTTCCATTGGCAGCAAAACAGGCCCAGAGCATAATACTCATCACCATGCTTGACGGTAGTTATGGTGTTCCTGGGATTAAAGGCCTCACCTTTTCTCTTCCATACATATTGCTGGGTATTGTGGCCAAACAGCTCAATTTTTGTTTCATCTGACATCACATTGACAAAGATAAGACTTTCTGGAGGAAAGTTCTGTGGTCAGATGAAACAAAAATTGAGCTGTTTGGCCACAATACCGAACAATATGTTTGGAGGAGAAAAGGGGAGGCCTTTAATCCCAGGAACACCAACAAATTATTGGAAACTCAAGACAGCCATGACATTATGGTCTTGACCACGACTAGAGATGTCCGATAATATCGGCCTGCCGATATTATCGGCCGATAAATGCTTTAAAATGTAATATCGATAATTATCGGTATCGTTTTTTTTTAATTATCGGTATCGTTTTTTTATTTTTTATTTTTTTTATTAAACCAACATAAAAAACACAAGATACACTTACAATTAGTGCACCAACCCAAAAAACCTCCCTCCCCCATTCATTCACTCATTCACACAAAGGGTTGTTTCTTTCTGTTATTAATATTCTGGTTCCTACATTATATATCAATATATATCAATACAGTCTGCAAGGGATACAGTCCGTAAGCACACATGATTGTGCGTGCTGCTGGTCCACTAATAGTACTAACCTTTAACAGTTAATTTTACTCATTTTCATTAATTACTAGTTTCTATGTAACTGTTTCTATATTGTTTTACTTTCTTTTTTATTCAAGAAAATGTTTTTAATTTATTTATCTTATTTTATTTTATTAATATTTTAAAAAAGGACCTTTTCTGCACCATACCTGGTTATCCAAATTAGGCATAATAACGTGTTAATTCCACGACTGTATATATCAGTATCGGTTGATATCGGTATCGGTTGATATCGGTATCGGTAATTAAAGAGTTGGACAATATCGGAATATCGGATATCGGCAAAAAGCCATTATCGGACATCCCTAACCACGACTGTATATATAATTCACTTCACTTTATCTAAAGTCTGTATAACAATCCGCGCCGCCTTTAATGGTCAAAATCAATTGAATGATTAATCTGCGTTTATTCATACTGCATTCATATTTTTTGTGATTAATTGACTGTGTTAATTTTGACAGCTCTAATTTAAACCGATAGTAGTGTTAAATGGGTACATGCAAGCCCACGTAAAGAGAGACAGATACTGTAAATTGCATGCATATAAAGAGTGGCTGAATTGCAGGTTGATGGGCTTAACATAAAACAAGACAAAAAAGACATTAATTTTTTTATTTTATTTTTTGCATTGCTGTTAATGACCGCCAGACCTCCAAGTGCCGTCTCATCCTATTAGAACTTGTAGATGATTTTTCAGTGTTTCTTCTTTTTTTAAATGCAAATTAAAAAGCATTAGGCTACATTCATTTGCCGTCTTAGGCATATAGGCCACTTTTGGTCTGAGGGCCACTTAAGGCTGCCTTATTTCTTCAAATGACCTCGAAATCAAAGAAAAAGCATGCTTTAATGATTTAGAGGGCTCTTAAAGGCTCGACGGGAACGGCAACATGCGGCCTCATTAAAATTTTTCATTTAAGCATTAAAAAAGCTTTTTGGTACAAATGTTGCTGCCAAGATGCTGAGTTGATACACTCAAAAAACTGTAAGGATAGACGGCGTCTGCTTTAATGTTAATGTATCTTTTTGGCGCTTCATCTCGGATTCTATAAATTGCAAGACATGCATTTCGCTGCTTTGTGTGTGTAGGTGTGTGTGTGTGTGTGTGTGTGTGTGTGTGTGTGTGTGTGTGTGTGTGTGTGTGTGTGTGTGTGTGTGTGTGTGTGTGTGTGTGTGTGTGTGTGATAAATGATGAGCTGTGGAGCATTGTGATTGGGTGCGAGCTCTGTGAATGACCTGGGGAATGCATAGTGTCTCTTTATATTTAGCTTCTATTTCTTCACCAGCTGCTCTTTTGTTGCACATGGCATGATTTCACTTTGTGAGGGCATGCATGCGTGTTTGTGTGTGCGTGTGTTTGTGTGTACATGACTTACTGAGACAGCACCATCACCTCCTGAATTCCCTGCATCCCCTCTGCCATTGTTTCCCTATTATTTCTCCAAGCACATGTCCAAGACATTCAAAAATCCAGTTTCAAAACAAACAACAAATCCCCCAAAATATTAACACCAACATGGCTGAACGCAATTCTGATTGATCCCTGCCTGTTTGTATTTCACGCCATTTGTGTAGTTTAATTTATTAAGATCCCCATTACCTTCCTGGGGTCCAGCAATATCGTACATACAAAAAGAAAAAACAAACAAAAAAATATAATAAAAAAAAAAAAAAGTACAAAAAAAACCTTTTGTGACCTTTTAGATTCATACTATTTTAATGTACAACTGGTGATATAACAATAAACAACTGTTAGTGTATTACCATTTTTCTTTTTAAATGTTAAAAAAACCGTGATTAATAACTGCACTTTGGTGAATTCACAGATTGACTGGCATCAGCTCGCTATCTTAAATGCTAACATGAAAACAAGAAACATTAACGACCTCCCCCTTTGAAGAAATTACACACCCCAATCTAAACGTATGTAAACACATTACTGTCTGAGCAACTAAAATATAAAATTTTACACATTGAACCTACAAGATGTGCTCTCTTAGAACAGCGTGATCAGTTAATACTCGGAGGAAAACAAGACCGAGGTGTTTTACTGTGCGTTCAAGGGCCGCCAAAGAGAATTTTGCCCAAAAATAATAACTACTGATAGTAGATTGTATTTGTCAATTTACATAAATCTTAAAGTGCTGCAGTGCAAACCAATATTTAAAACAATACAAGCTTAGCCATTAAAACAGATAAAATACTGAGACAAAAACACTATCAGTGAAAAAACACAAATCATGCAAAATAGCTGGGCCTGCTTACAGTGTCTCTATTTATTTTAGTTATTAAAAAAAATAACTGGGTCAAAAGATTTTAGTGTGTGGACTTATTGAGCACATTCAACAATACCACAATAACAATGATAACCCTGATAAATCTGGTCACGATAACCATGATGTTAAATTGTCATATCGTTACATCCCTATACAAAACACACACGCACACACACACGCGCCTATATACATATATACAAAGTCTGTATTATATATCTCATCATAGCAGTATGTATTAATATACACATTAATTCACAAAAATATACATATATATATATATACACACACACACACACACACACACACACACACACACACACACACACACACACACACACACACACACATACATACATATATACATACTTATATATAGAAACATACATATACAGTACAGGCCAAAAGTTAGGACACATCTTCTCATTCAATGTGTTTTCTTTATTTTCATGACTATTTACATTGTGGATTGTCACTGAAGGCATCAAAACAATGAATGAACACATGTGGAATTATGTACTTAATAAAAAAAGGAAAAATAACTGAACATGTTTTATATTCTCGTATATGTATATATAGATACATATATAGATACGTATATAAATATGTATATATATATATATATATATATATATATATATATACACACATACATATATATATATATATACATACACATACGTATACATATATAGACGTACATATATATATTAATATACATATACAGTATATATACACATACAAACCCCGTTTCCATATGAGTTGGGAAATTGTGTTAGATGTAAATATAAACGGAATACAATGATTTGCAAATCATTTTCAACCCATATTCAGTTGAATATGCTACAAAGACAACATATTTGATGTTCAAACTGATAAACTTTTTTTTTTTTTTTGCAAATAATCATTAACTTTAGAATTTGATGCCAGCAACATGTGACCAAGAAGTTGGGAAAGGTGGCAATAAATACTGATAAAGTTGAGGAATGCTCATCAAACACTTATTTGGAACATCCCACAGGTGAACAGGCAAATTGGGAACAGGTGGGTGCCATGGTTGGGTATAAAAGTAGATTCCATGAAATGCTCAGTCATTCACAAACAAGGATGGGGCGAGGGTCACCACTTTGTCAACCAATGTGTGAGCAAATTGTTGAACAGTTTAAGAAAACCCTTTCTCAACCAGCTATTGCAAGGAATTTAGGGATTTCACCATCTACGGTCCGTAATATCATCAAAGGGTTCAGAGAATCTGGAGAAATCACTGCACGTAAGCAGCTAAGCCCGTGACCTTCGATCCCTCAGGCTGTATTGCATCAACAAGCGTCATCAGTGTGTAAAGGATATCACCACATGGGCTCAGGAACACTTAAGAAACCCACTGTCAGTAACTACAGTTGGTCGCTACATCTGTAAGTGCAAGTTAAAACTCTCCTACGCAAGGCGAAAACCGTTTATCAACAACACCCAGAAACGCCGTCGGCTTTGCTGGGCCTGAGTTCATCTAAGATGGACTGATACAAAGTGGAAAAGTGTTCTGTGGTCTGATGAGTTCACATTTCAAATTGTTTTTGGAAACTGTGGACATTGTGCCCTCCGGACCAAAGAGGAAAAGAACCATCCAGATTGTTATAGGCGCAAAAGTTGAAAAGCCAGCATCTGTGATGGTATGGGGGTGTATTAGTGCCCAAGGCATGGGTAACTTACACATCTGTGAAGGCGCCATTAATGCTGAAAGGTACATACAGGTTTTGGAGCAACATATGTTGCCATCCAAGCAACGTTACCATGGACGCCCCTGCTTATTTCAGCAAGACAATGCCAAGCCACGTGTTACATCAACGTGGCTTCATAGTAAAAGAGTGCGGGTACTAGACTGGCCTGCCTGTAGTCCAGACCTGTCTCCCATTGAAAATGTGTGGCGCATTATGAAGCCTAAAATACCACAACGAAGACCCCCGGACTGTTGAACAACTTAAGCTGTACATCAAGCAAGAATGGGAAAAAATTCCACCTGAGAAGCTTCAAAAATGTGTCTCCTCAGTTCCCAAACGTTTACTGAGTGTTGTTGAAAGGAAAGGCCATGTAACACAGTGGTGAACATGCCCTTTCCCAACTACTTTGGCACGTGTTGCAGCCATGAAATTCTAAGTTAATTATTATTTGCAAAAAAAAAAAAAGTTAATGAGTTTGAACATCAAATATCTTGTCTTTGTAGTACATTCATTTGAATATTGGTTGAAAAGGATTTGCAAATCATTGTATCCCGTTTATATTTACATCTAACACAATTTCCCAACTCATATGGAAACAGGGTTTGTATATATATATATATATATATATATATATATATATATATATGTACATATATCTAATATATATATATATATATATATTTTTTTTTTTAAATAAATATATATATATATATATACATACATATATATATTATATATATATTATACATATATACAAAAATTCCCAGTCCACAAGCATCCTCATTCACAACACGTTCTCTTAGATTTTCATGTTATGATACATGTTCACATTATTTATTGACTGTATCTATAAAAGATAAAAATGTATTTTTAATTAAATGAAAATATGAAATAATCCTGAATGAAATACAATGACTTGGTTTATTATATTGTATATACCAGGTCATATAATCAGTGTCAGTTGAGTCGGTTCATTGGTTGCCTGTAGGGATTTTTAATGTCCACCAGATGTCAGTATTTAGTGGCACAGTATCGACACAGTATCAATACAGTTTTGCAATGTGTCGAAACGCTTCATGACGCCTCATCAACCGTCACTAAACTACACTATAAAGGGCTAAGGAAACTACAAATTAAAGCGCTCCAAGAGGAGGGAAAAAATAAGGCAGAGCACTATGAAACTAGCTAAAAAAAAAACTGCCCAAAAAACTTTAGCAAATCAAAATCACTCTTCTTCAGAGGGTACAAGGAAATAAAGGAATAAAGCAAGGCAATACTTAACAACTTGGACAAGACTGTGGAAGACGGCTGGAGGTACACGATGAGACGATATACTCTGACAACAAGACAGGGGAAGACGAGGGCGATATACACACATGAGGGAGAGTGACACAGGTGGGCACAATCAGGCAATCAGGCAATCAGGAACGAGGAAGGGCAAGTGGCCTGAAACGAGAGGAGGATTAGACTTTCAACATAAAACAGGAAGTTGGCCAGACAATCCCAAAACAGGACTTCCCTCACCGCAGTGTGACACATGCTGATTCTGGAGGTACAAAATCCAAGAATATTATTACAGGCATATCCTGGACAGTTATTTCAGGGCCTGTGTCAAATAATGTATCAATTGAATGAGAAGTGTGTGTGTGTATATGTGTGTGTGTTGTGTACAATACTCGCTACACTGCAAAAACTGAAATCTAAGTAAGATTAAATATCTCCAATAAGGGTGATATTTGCTTATTTTCTGTCTGATAAGATAATTCTTCTCACTAAGCAGATTTTATGTTAGAGTGTTTTACTTGTTTTAAGGGTGTTGGTCCTAAATGATCTCAGTAAGATATTACAGCTTGTTGCTGAGATTTGATGACCTATAATGAATAAAACATGCTTGAAACTAGAATATCAACTGTTGCAAAGCTGTGTCATCAACACTCACAAGTATAAAACTACTTTTTTAAAGTAATCATTTCTTATTTCAAGCATGGAAAAAAAAATCATGACTTTGTTCCAATTGTGTCTCATATTAAAACAGATGACAGCCAAATGGACTTTGCTGTTTTATTTTCAATTAAACAATAGAAAATGCGTACTCATGTAGTAGTACAGTTGTTATTAGTGAGCATATACTTATTTTAAGGTATTTTTGGGTTCATTGAGGTTAGCTAATTTTACTTGTTTTGGAAAGTCTTGATAAGCCAAATTTTCTTGTTCTATTGGCAGATAATTTTGCTTAGTTCAAATAAAATACCCCTAATTTTTGTATTTTAAAAAAAATTGTTTTTGAACACTGACTTTTTGCAGTGTAGGGACGATGTTACTTTTGTGTCGTTGCTTGCTACAAATAAAGAAAAAATAAAGTTCTGCAAAGCAAAACTGTCTCTTTCAATGTTGCAATTCAGCGCCGTAACAGACGCCCCCCGCCTGTGGGTATTGATAGACGGCAAAACTTGAGACATTCCTCGGCGTTGCTGTTCAGCAGCCGTTACACATCCAGTGGAAATCCAGGGTTTGTAGTGCAAAGTGTGCCTGAAATAATGATTAAAAGGGTAAAGACCCGAATATAGGACTTGTTTATGGCAAAATATTTTCAACACAAAATAAATATATTGTTAGCAGTGCAACAGTTGTTTGTGGACTCTGCTTCATTGCCCACTCGCATGTAATTGTTTAACGCGGTACATCGGTTTTTATGTTTATTTATTTATTTATGTATTTATTTGAATTAGGAAAATGCATATTCATCAACCTACATCAACAATGTAAATATGCCGGATTTAGCACAATAGCTAATTTACATCCGTTGTCTTAAGGCAAGTTTATACAGTAAACATTCAACAGGTCATGATACAAAATAATACATAAATCACAAGACATTACACATTGCAAGCATACCATAAGCACAGACCATGGACAAAAAAAATAAAACAAACTACAAACAAAAGAAACTACTGAATAATCTAATTGCATGTCTGATTAGTTTTCAACCACTGTTTCAGTGCAGTTTTAAATGTCATATAGGTGTCACAGTTTTTGACATGGGCTGGCAGCCTGTTCCATGACTGTATGTGCATGTGTAAAATAAATGTTTCTACAAATCCAGCAAGAAAGGGATTCATATGGTCCAATTCCTGGGTGGGTCTTGCGTGACGGGGATAATCATTTTGCCATGCAGTCTGCTGAAAACGCCACTCTACATAGCAACTAACGCTGTGGTCAAAACTGGAATTGCCACAAAACACATTTTAAATATTCAACATTCCATTGCCATTTTGTGGCTAAAGTGTACAGTATAACGCACGCTCCAAATTCGTCACGTTTCATGTGTCAGGTAAACTGTGAGTAGTGGGGCCGAATGAACCCTTTCTGACTGTATGTTTATAACCCAGTTCAACAGACAACTAATATTTGTTGTGATCATTATTTGTTTTCATAATTTTTAGGCGCCGCCTCACCTGCCTGCTAAGTCCCAGTGCAGTGTATACGCTAGCCTTTAAATAGACCCCCCTTTTAGACCAGTTGATCTGCCGTATCTTTTTTTCTCTGCCCCCCTCTCCTGCGTGTAGAGGTTATTAGGTGACCACAGATGAGGCGCTAGCTGTTCAAAGTCGAGACCCGGAGTGGACCACTCATCTGTGCATCAGTTGGGGGCGTCTCTGTGCTGCTGACTTGTCTCCACTCAAGATGATCCCCTGCTGGCCCCACTATGGACTGGACTCTCACACTATTAACTAGATCCACTATGGACTGGACTCTCACACTATAAACTAGATCCACTCGACGTCCATTGCACCGGTCCCCTCCAAGGTTTCTCATTGTATCAGAATCAGAATCAGAATCAGAATCAGAATCATAATCATTCTGATTCTGATTCTGATTCTGATTCTGATACAATATCCCATTGGGTTGAGTTTTTTCTTGCCCTGATGTGGGATCTGATCGGATGTCGTTGTGGCTTGTGCAGCCCTTTGAGACACTTGTGATTTAGGGCTATATAAATCAACTTTGATTGATTGATTGATTGACCTGACTCCCCTGACCACACAAGCGACTGATTAAAGCGGACACAAGTCTTTGTAAACAGGTGTAGGGAAACGTGCCGCCTATATCCACTCGTAACCGAGTCCCCTCCACGCGTGTTTAGTTATTTACAGCGCTGACAATCAGAAACAACAACAACAAACTGCAAACTACACAGCGCCCTTTGTGTCGCAGGCAAAACAGGGAATCAGGCTTTTGTCCGCTGGAGATGGCATCAAGAAAAACACCTTGTTTCATGTGTCTTAAGCAATCCCGTCTTGACGCCTTCACGCGTTCCCCGTGCGGGGCTGCTGTGGCGCTCCTCACAACACGTTGGGAAACGGCACAAACGATCTGGCGGGGAAGTCCCAGCGGGCAGTCGCTCATTTGTCGACATAGCTCTGCTGCACGGAGCCCCTGTTTGATTCCTCTCAGGTCTCCCCTCTTCTTCTTCTTCCATCACTTGCTCATTTTGCCGCGTGTATAGCGCCTTACTTTCTTTCTTCCTCTGTCACTCAGTCTGTTGGCCCGTCTGTCTCCGTTTACTCCTCACGGGCCTCCTCTCACACCTCCTCCCCGCCGTTCACTTGAAAACACGTGCTAGTTGGCTTTGAAATACCAGCAGTGATTGCGTCTTTTCATGCACAACGCAGAAGAATGAGGCCGTGCACATCGCAAAGTCGATTTTTCTCACCTTGCCCTTTTCCTTTGCTTTAGTACTTCACAAATGAGGTGTTGCAACAGTAAACACACGCTAAAAAAGATATGTTAAGGGACAAAATGTGCTTGCAAGTCACCTTCACTGATTCAGAAAGGGTGCACGGTTCTGACAGTGTTTGGATCAGCACCGCTTCTCTGCATATGCCTTGTCGTTAAAAGGCTCACACCGAGAAATGTTTGGGAAAACATTTACTTTATTGGCATATTTCCTAAATTTGTATCACAATATATACATTTTTGTAAAACTTTTACTAATATTTAAAAAAATTAGATAACACAAATAAAAATCAACAATAAAATAAGAATGTTTTACTATCATTTACTGTGAAAATGTTTGTAATTCAATTATTAAAATCAAACATAAATTTTACAGTAAGAATACAAGTTCTGTAAAACATTTGTATATAGGCTGAAATAAAAATATAAATTATACAACAATCTAAAAATGTATACAGTATTATTATTATTATTATTATTATTATTATTAAGAAATATATTATTCTATTATATAAACTTTCTTAAATGTAATTTGATTCCTATTTTAGTATTTTATTTTAATGTATACATATAATGTATACATATACTGCAATAATATACACACACACACACACATAATAGGAATTTATAGTCAATACATCTGTATATTAACTTATATAAAATATACACAATATTACAGATATGAAACTGAAAAATTGTTATTGTTATTACAACAAATTTTACCATCAACTTTTTTTTTAATTTAGGTAAATATTTTGAAAATATAAAAAAAAAAAAGTGATTTGCATTTTTATACGTCATATATATGTATTTTTGAATTGCGTTTTTACAACTAAATGACCCTCTTGGCCATACCCCAGTATTTCCATGCAATTTGCTCAGTCGCGACAACAAGGTGACAAAAGCTACATTGCAGCGACCCCACAGATTGCATGTTGGGTGCACACACCCAAATAGCGAGGCCATAAATAATAGCAGAATTGGGTGTCGTGCATGTGTGCACAGGGGGCTTCCTGATTCCTCATGTGAAAAGAGGTGGATGGATCGCAGGTGGTGGAGAAGATGTTTGTGCGTTAGATTGGAACCCAGGTGGTGGTTCGAGTTATTTCTGATCTCCGCTGTTAATCACCATCCCCATGCTGGAATGGGTTTTACATTTTAGCGCGTTTAAAATAGTCAGGTAGGAGGAAATAATGAAAAGATACTGGAAATGCTTCATATGAACTGCAAATGAGGTTCTGTTCTTTGGATGTGGCCTCAAAGTGTAGGAGATAATCAGAAGCTTGCTGCCAATACCAATGATTTGATTGGTCCACAGTTCTTTGAGGTGAGGAGATAATTAGCGACAAACTTCGAAAATATTTAGTGCACATAAATGAGGACAAAGTCCCTTTTAACCACAGGAGTCTGTTGAGGTACTTTGATGCATTGCAGGATTTAAGGAAAGCTGAACAAAAAGTTAACCAGCAACATAAAAGAAAAATCCTTGGAACATAGAATTAGAAACAACCAAAACACTAAAGCAGTCCCTCCAGAATTTTGCTTGATTTTTTTGTGTGTGATTGTCGCGCCCAAAATGCCAGAATTTGCAGTAGCTTTTTAATAACGTTGCGGCAAAAGTACAATGTTTTCATGCTTATTTCTTGTCAATAGTATTGAATCAACTTGTGATTTTAATAATTTGTTTGTAATGTTTTAATGTTGTGATTTCATTCATTTGTTTGTCATGTTTTAATTGTTCCTTGTAACTTCAAAAAGTTCAGGATTGCAACAAAAATTGGAAAAAAAAAATACTGTATTGATGTTCTACTTGTTTTATACCACCCAAATTGAAAAGTAGACACTGGATGGCAATTAAAGAACATACTCAGAGCTAAATGTCAAATTACTGTACTGTTTTAATTGTAATAATAATTAGCTATAATTACAGAAAGAAACCCTACCAAAGGCTTCCTTATTGTCTGCTATCTGCTCTGTCTTCCACAAATTGCAGACATTATCTGTGTAAGTTTTACGCTCGAAAAATGTTCCATCTTAAACATTAGTTTATATTCCAACACATTTTCCCTTGCACATTCAAAGCATTTGTAAACTTTGAAAGCAATCTATAGCGCTAATGCTTGTTTGCCAGCGAGAGACGATGGGAGAGTATCATCACACTTCAACATCTCTGACATGTAATACTGCTTCTCTGCTAGGTCAGCATTGCAAAAGAGAATATATGTTCTGGATAAACAAGGCTTGAATAAATGTATGAATAGGGAGGTAAATGTTTATACAATATGTGACATTACACATAAGGTTTAGGAACAGAAAGTAGGTCTGAGCAATGGCAGGAGGACGACAATTGTGCCGTATAAGCAATTGAGATATATTGTTACACGTTGTTCTGGTTTCGCCGACACAAGAAACAAAAGTTATGCTACAAAATTGATTGGCGAAAATTACACTAATTAGCCGAAATGTGGGGGGAAGTTGCGGGCATTGGACAAATACGACTAATTGGGACAAGCGGGAAATGGATGGATGGATGGGTTCTGTGACGCAGCTTGTACATGGAAAAAAATGTAATGGATTGAAAGCAATTCATCCCATTCTTGTTATACCCTCAACACCACCATTTGATCATGTAACATACAAAACCCAAAACCAGTGAAGTTGGCACGTTGTGTAATTCGTAAATAAAAGCAGAATACAATGATTTGCAAATCCTTTTCAACTTATATTCAATTGAATAGACTGCAAAGACAAGATATTTAATGTTCGAACTGAGAAACGTTTTTTTTGTGCAAATAATCATTAACTTAGAATTTAATGGCAGCAGCACATTGCAAAAAAAGTTGGCACAAGGACATTTTTACCACTGTGTTACATGGCCTTTCCTTTTAACAACACTCAGTAAACGTTTAGGAATGGAAGAGACCAATTTTTGAAGCTTTTCAGGTGGAATTATTTCCCATTCTTGCTTGATGTACAGCTTGCAGTTGTTCAACAGTCTGGGGTTTCCGTTGTGGTATTTTCAATGGGAGATCGGTCTGGACTACAGGCTTGGGATTGTTCTGCTGAAATAAGCAGGAGCGTCCATGATAACGTTGCTTGGATGGTAACATACAGTATTTTGCTCCAAAACATGTATGTACCTTTCA
This sequence comes from Nerophis lumbriciformis, assembly GCF_033978685.3. NCBI lineage: Eukaryota > Metazoa > Chordata > Actinopteri > Syngnathiformes > Syngnathidae > Nerophis > Nerophis lumbriciformis. Next base: position 28,681,757 of record NC_084554.2, on the reverse strand, counting down.
GCATTAATGGTGCCTTCACAGATGTGTAAGTTACCCATGCCTTGGGCACTAATACACCCCCATACCATCACAGATGCTGGCTTTTGAACTTTGGGCCGATAACAATCCGGATGGTTCTTTTCCTCTTTGTTCTGGATGACACAACGTCCACAGTTTCCAAAAACAATTTTAAATGTGGACTCGTCAGACCACAGAACACTTTTCCACTTTGCATCCGTCCATCTTAGATGAGCTCAGGCCCAGCAAAGCTGGCAGTGTTTCTGGGTGTTGTTGATAAATGGCTTTTGCTTTGCATAGTAGAGTTTTAACTTGCACTTACAGATGTAGCGACCAACTGTAGTTACTGACAGTGGTTTTCTAAAGTGTTCCTGAGCCCATGTGGTGATATCCTTTACACACTGATGTCATTTTTCGATGCAGACTACCTATCGAAGGTCCGTAAGATCATCGCTTACGTGCAGCGATTTCTCCAGATTCTCTGAACCTTTTGATGATATTACGGACCATAGATGGTGAAATCCCTAAATTCCTTGCAATAGCTGGTTGAGAAATGTTCTTAAAGTATTCGACAATTTGCTCACGCATTTGTTCACAAAGTGGTGAACCTCGCTCCATCCTTGTTTGTGAATGACTGAGCATTTCATGGAAGCTGCTTTTATACCCAATCATGGCACCCACCTGTTCCCAATTAGTCTGTTCACCTGTGGGATGTTCCAAATAAGTGTTTGATGAGCATTCCTCAACTTTCTCAGTCTTTTTTGCCACCTGCGCCAGCTTTTTTGAAACATGTTGCAGGCATCAAATTCCAAATGAGCTAATATTTGCAAAAAATAACAACGTTTTCCAGTCCGAAAGTTAAATATCTTGTATTAGCAGTCTGTTCAATTGAATATAGGTTGAAAAGGATTTGCAAATCATTGTATTCTGTTTTTATTTACAATTTACACAACGTGCCAACTTCACTGGTTTTTTATCGATACTTTCTTGGAAAACAAAATATAGATATACATTGCTAGATTGCAAAACTTGGCCAAGTTGCCTATTCAGATTTTTAAAGGCATCTTCTTACTTGAATGAGTGAAATATCAAATGTTGTGTGCATTTGTATTTGTTATTGTTTCTATGCATGCAGTTATGATGACTTAAGTTGTGCTCCGAAAAGGCAGGTAATCCTCTTGAGCTGAATTTGCTTGACGTTATGCTTGCTTGCAGGGTAGTTTTGGACTATTTTGCAGGGTTATAAGAGGGCTCATTTTTTATTTAGGGTGGTCTTATATCCACGTCAATACAGTAATTCCTGAAAATGTAGCGCAAATTCATAATCGTACCGATTTAAGGGCATTCAAAATGAGAGTTTTCGCATCACAACAGAGAGATTACATCATGAAAATCCCTTTGACTTCCGGAAAAACTATTTCCACAGAAACAGACACAACCGAATATTTTGACCAACTCCAATGTTGAAAAATATATAAAATATAGTATATAACCTTGCTACCTTTCAAAATATTACTGCTTCACTACCGTACAGATGTGTATTTTTTAAACCATATTCTACATATTTGTCGCCTGAAGTAAGTGTTAATTTAAGTATCATGGCGGTTGACTGGTACTTGGATGTCACACAGAGTGCAGAGTCTTTCTCAGCAGCAACAGCGTTAACTTATATGTATTACAGTTAAATGGTAAATGGATTATACTTGTATAGCGCTTTTCTACCTTCAAGGTACTCAAAGCGCTTTGACACTATTTCCACATTCACACACACATTCACACACTGATGGCGGGAGCTGCCATGCAAGGCCCTAACCACGACCCATCAGGAGCAAGGGTGAAGTGTCTTGCTTAAAGGCCTACTGAAACCCACTACTACCGACCACGCAGTCTGATAGTTTATATATCAATGATGAAATCTTAACATTGCAACACATGCCAATACGGACGGGTTAGCTTACTAAAGTGCAATTTTAAATTTTGCGCAAAATATCCTGCTGAAAACGTCTCGGTATGATGACGTCTGCGCGTGACGTCACAGATTGTAGAGAACATTTTGGGACAGCATGGTGGCCAGCTATTAAGTCGTCTGTTTTCATCGCAAAATTCCACAGTATTCTGGGCATCAGTGTTGGTGAATCTTTTGCAATTTGTTCAATGAACAATGGAGACAGCAAAGAGGAAAGCTGTAGGTGGGAAGCGGTGTATTGCGGCAGGTGTTGTCCCGGATAACGCAGCCCCGCCGTAGAATGCATCCCTTGACTTGTGCCGGATAACATAGGCGGTGTTTCATTGTTTACATTCCCGGAAGATGACAGTCAAGCTTTACCATTGGCCTGTGGAGAACTGGGACAACAGAGACTCTTACCAGGAGGACTTTGAGTTGGATGCGCAGATGCGGTACCGTGAGTACGCATGCAGCTGCGGCTTCCAAACATTTGAGCGCTTGCCCGTACGTGTGTGCCGCTATGTGCATGTCACGTACGTAACTTTGGGAACTTTGGGGAAATATATGTGCTGTATGAACTTTGGGGAGGTGAACGGTACTTTGGGCTGTGGGATTGAGTGTGTTGTGCAGGTGTTTGAGTTGTATTGGCGGGTTATATGGACGGGAGGGGGGAGGTGTTTGTTATGCGGGATTAATTTGGGGCATATTAAATATAAGCCTGGTTGTGTTGTGGCTAATAGAGTATATATATGTCTTGTGTTTATTTACTGTTTTAGTCATTCCCAGCTGAATATCAGGTCCCACCCGCCTCTCACAGCATCTTCCCTATCTGAATCGCTCCCACTGCCCTCTAGTCCTTCACTCTCACTTTCCTCATCCACAAATATTTCATCCTCGCTCAAATGAATGGGGAAATTGTCGCTTTCTCGGTCTGAATCGCTCTCGCTGCTGGTGGCCATGATTGTAAACAATGTGCAGATGTGAGGAGCTCCACAACCTGTGACGTTATAAGCATATCGTCTGCTACTTCCGGTACAGGCAAGGCTTTTTTATCAGCGACCAAAAGTTGCGAACTTTATTGTCGATGTTCTCTACTAAATCCTTTCAGCAAAAATATGGCAATATCGCAAAATGATCAAGTATGACACATAGAATGGACCTGCTATCCCCGTTTAAATAACAAAATCGCATTTCAGGAGGCCTTTAAGGACACAACGTACGTAACGAGGTTGGTAGAAGGTGGGGATTTAACCAGGAACCCTCAGGTTGCTGGCACGGCCACTCTCCCAACCGCGCCACGCCGTCCCCAGTTCAGTATTTGTATTACTTTCTACTATCATGTTGTGGCGACCAATAAATATAATCACCAAGCGGTCTTCCAATGCTAACAACAAGCTGCTAATCTTGGCGCGACAATCAAATTCACCAACTTTTTATTGAATTACTTTTTGATGGACTTAATCCCTGAGCCGTGCCTTATCAATAACACATCTCCCCATTGGTGAGACTTTGATGAGAGCATCGTCAAAAGACGAGATGCCAGTACTGGCGTGCCATTTAGTGCTAACAAGACTGCAATCAGCAGCTGTCCGGGTAATACAACATGGAGTTGAACTCGTCGATATTTGCTTAATTTCGACATCAATAGCACAGCTTTGGGGTGGGACACGCAATCCTAACATCACAGCTAATGGTGGGAGTGGCGTCTTTTTGGAAGGAATGAAGGATACTTTATTGTCATTGCACAAGTGCAACAAAACCTGTTCAAGAGACATTGTACGGGATGACAGAACAGGAACGTCGAAGTGGCGCCCCGTCAAAAGTGGGGAGAGGTAGGAAAAAAAAACTTGATAGCCACAATAAGCACATACACACATGTTAAGACACAGAAACCACAAGACTTGCAACTGGAAGGGTATGGTGGGGGCCTCCGGTGACGAAGCTGCAGCCCTTCTGGCGCTGCTCCAGCTATCCGTCGCAACCTACGGAGTTAAGCGGTGGCAAAGGAGTGGTGTGGGGGTAGGGGTATGTGTGCATACGTCCAGTCCATGGTCCATGGTGTGTGTGTTATCATGTCTAAAACAATTTACGGTTTTAGCACATGTAAACTCAGTTCCAATTTAGGGTAATTATGCAATGAAAATTATGTTTTTCAACGTGGTGGCCCTGTTGTAGTGGCCGCCATAGCCATAGCTTGAAGGATCCTCCAGGCTATCAGTGCACTGCAAAAACTGAAATCTAAGTGAGATTAAATATCTCAAATAAGGGTGATATTTGCTTATTTTCTGTCTGATAAGAAAATTCTTCTGACTAAGCGGATTTTATGTTAAAGTGTTTTACTTGTTTTAAGGGTTTTGATCCTAATTGATCTCAGTAAGATATTACAGCTTGTTGCTGAGATTTTATGACCTATATTGAGTAAAACATGCTTGAAACTAGAATATCAACTGTTGCAAAGCTGTGTCATCAACACTCACAAGTATACAACTAATTTTTCAAAGTAATAATTTCTTATTTCAAGCATGAAAAAAAAAATCATGACTCTGACACAATTTTGTCTCATAATTAAAACAGATGACAGCCAAATGGACTTTGCTGTTTTATTTTCAATGAGACAATAGAAAATACGTACTCCTATAGTAGTACAGTTGGCACAGTTAATATTAACATGTGACATTTGTAACAATTTTGAACAGAAATAGTTCATGCACATTCAAGATGATGTCTTCAAAATGACAATTAAAAATGTTTTGGCCGGGGGCCGGGCTGTATATATGCGCACTAATTGACTGAAAGAGCACGCACTTGGCGCGATGATGTCATGTTGTCGATGGAAAAATGCATTTTTAGACCATATGATTTGCCTGAGCGGCTAGGAGACCCCGAGAGTAACAAGCGGTTGCCTTGTTGCCTTTCCATTAGGAACAATAAATTAGTTTTTAGTATAAGTTTGCTGGTTTCAAGAAATGTAATGCCAAGCGCATATCATTATGTCAAGATAATGGCACTAGCATTTACTTAATTTAAGAATATTTTTCAACATATTGAGCAAAATGTGTCTTTTTTTTTTCTACCAAGAAAAGTGCACTTGTTATTAGCAGTGTTGGGACTAACGCGTTACTAAGTAACGCATTACTGTAACGCCGTTAGTTTCGGCGGTAACTAGTAATCTAACGCGTTATTTTTTTATATTCAATAACTCAGTTACCGTTACTACATGATGCGTTACTGCGTTATTTTACGTTACTTTTTATGTAGTATCGGCTAGAAACTGAGGATCTGAGTGTGTTTTATTCCAGCGAAGCAGAGACGTGCTTCTGATTCTTCCTCTGCGCTCTCTGTGTGTGCGTGTGACTGTGTGTCTGAGTGTGGGAAGGGGAGGGGGGGAGGGGAGGGGAGGGGAGGGGGGTGCGCAATACAACCGTTGGCCAACAAAAAAGTAACCACAGAACACTATACGCCTATACGGTATAGTGTTCTGTGGTTACTTTTTGGTTGGCCAAGCGGACGTGACGACAGGCTGTCCCCACTCAGATCCGCACAGACCGGGAGGGGGCGTGCCTTAAGTCCGGCTGGAAATCGGCAGAAATTTGGAGAATGGTTGTCCCAGGGAGAGGCAGTGAAATTCGGGAGGGTTGGCAAGTATGAGATATTCTCACTTCTTTTCTTTTGTCGAGCACAAAGAAAAGAACATTTTAGTTAAATGTAAGTTGTGTCTTGGATCAAAGATCCCGTCTACTGCCCAAAACAACAATTCAAATCTACCTGGTTAGGCTCTGTGTATGTCACGTGTGCCTTCCTTAGGTGAAGCCAGCTTTACAGCTATGTTGTTGATTGATTGATTGATTGATTGAAACTTTTATTAGTAGATTGCACAGTACAGTACATATTCCGTACAATTGACCACTAAATGGTAACACCCAAATAAGTTTTTTAACTTGTTTAAGTCGGGGTCCAGATACAGATATATACTATCAAATATATACTAACATCATAATACAGTCTTCACACAAGATAATCATCAGGGTATATACATTGAATTATTTACATTATTTACAATCCGGGGTGTGGGATATGGAGAGGGGGGGGGGGGGGGGGGGGTTAGGTTTGGTTGGTATCAACACTTCAGTCATCAATTGCATCAGCAGAGAAATGGACATTGAAACAGTGTAGGACTGACTTGGTAGGATATGTACAGCAAGTAGTGGACACAGAGAGAGAGATCAGAAAGTATAAGAAAAAGTGTCTACATTTGATTATTTACAATCCGAAGAGGTATTATGTGGAAGGGAGGGTGTTAGTTTAGGGTTGTAGTTGCCTGGAGATGTTCTTTTAGTGCGGTTTTTGAAGGAGGATAGAGATGCCCTTTCTTTTACACCTGTTGGGAGTGCATTCCATATTGAAGTGGCATAGAAAGAGAATGAGTTAAGACCTTTATTAGTTCGGAATCTGGGTTTAACGTGGTTAGTGTTAGTGTTAGTGTTAGTGTTATTATGCTGTTTGTTACTTATGTATGTTATGTTGCAGCTATTTAAGATAGTTTTGTCAATTTGTTCTGGCCTGAAATAAATTGGCCCTTTGAAACATATCTTTGTCTTTGTGTGTTGTATGTAGAGCACATTGCTTAGCAGAGTTCAGTGATGCAAATGTATGTCAAGTTGATCAACAGATTGTATTATTCTCCAGTGCAATAACAGTACTAAAATGAAGGCTAAAAGGGCATTAATGGGAGCTTTAAAAAAAAAGAAGTAGAAGAAGTAACTAAATAGTTACTTTTCACAGTAACGCATTACTTTTTGGTGTAAGTAACTGAGTTAGTAACTGAGTTACTTTTGAAATAAAGTAACTAGTAACTGTAACTAGTTACTGTTTTTCAGTAACTAACCCAACACTGGTTATTAGTGAGAATATACTTATTTTAAGGTATTTTTGGGTTCATTGAAGTTAGCTAAATGTACTTGTTTTGGAAAGTCTTGACAAGCCAAATTTTCTTGTTCTATTGGCAGATAATTTGGCTTAGTTCAAATAAAATACCCCTCATTTTTTAATTTTTTTTTCTTGTTTTTGAACACTGACTTTTTGCAGAGTGAGTACTGTAGTCCAGTGTTTTTCAACCACCGTGCCGCGGCACACTAGTGTGCCGTGAGACACAGTCTGGTGTGCCGTGGGAGATTATCTAATTTCACTTGTTTAGGTTAAAAATATTTTTTGCAAACCAGTGATTATAGTCTGCAAATGTTGTGTTGTTGTTGAGTGTCGGTGCTGCCTAGAGCTCGGCGGAGTAACCGTGTAATACTCTTCCATATCAGCAGGTGGTAGCCGGTAGCTAATTGCTTTGTAGATGTCGGAAACAGCGGGAGGCAGCGTGCTGGTAAAAAGATATCTAATGCTTAAACCAAAAATAAACAAAAGGTGAGTGCCCCTAAGAAAAGGCATTGAAGCTTAGGGAAAGCTATGCAGAACAAAACTAAAACTGAACTGGCTACAAAGTAAACAAAAACAGAATGCTGGACGACAGCAAAACCTTACAGCGTGTGGAGCAGACAGCGTCCACAAAGTACATTTGTACATGACATGACAATCAACACCAAAATAGGAGCGCAAGACAAGAACTAAAACACTGCACACAGGAAAACACAGAAAAACTCAAAATAAGTCACGGCGGGATGTGACAGGTCGTGACAGTAGACCTACTTTGTGCTATAGTGATGCATGGTTGGTTATGGTTATGGTTTGAATTCATATCCGACAGTTGCGACAACGACTTTTTACTGTCAACTGAGTTTCGTATTTTAACGATTTGTGCTGGTGTTGTGCCTCCAGATTTTTTCAACGCAAAAAATGTGCCTTGGCTCAAAAAAGGTTGAAAAACACTGCTGTCGTCTATAGTAGAACACACTCAAGGCTACTATATTTGGTGAAACGAGTGCAGTGTTGACTATATATTATATATTATATAATTAAATACAATTATTATACAATAATTGTAAAATAATAAAAAATTAAATAAAATTAGTTATATATTATATATTAATACTATATACTATGGGTGTTGTTTCATCTTTATAAGGATTTAGTTTTGCTAAAAACATTTAAAAGGTTGGTAACAGTTTTTTTTTTACTCTCTATGAAAATATTCCAATTTTTAACACTGCTCCTACTTCGCGGAAATACATTAAGTTAAAGTACCACAGTCAATGGATGGAAGCCTGTAACCAATCAGCCATGATACACGAGTGACGACTGCAGAAGGCTCCGAACAGTTCTTTCTTTCTCTATTCTGGCTTGCTAATACTGGTCAAAATGTCAGACGGTAGCGAAGGTGTGCACGAGAAAACAGACTGTGTAAATATGTGATGATGAGCTGTTTATCCTTGTTAAGTCGGGACAACATCGCAATGCCAATACACAAATGGCCTCAGATGGCGATGCTGGTCAATATCTATTGACAGGTAAATCAGCCTTGTTGTTCTTCGGTTCCGACCATGCCCGATGCGTGATGGGCTAAACTGAGAGTAAATGTGATTGGATTTTCGGTCTCTGTCATTAAATTCCCATGCGGGGAATACTAATTCCAGTATTTAGTACGGTGATGCTAGGGCTTGCTTTCATCTTAAACTGATTCCAGCCTAATTAGATTGGCCGTGTAGGGGGTGCGGGATGTATCCGTCTGGACTAATCCCTGCCTCTCTGTCCCAAACATTGTATTATCCAGAGAAAATCCATTGGCTGCAGGGTATTTAGAGCCAGATCAGCCTCTGTACTGTATCATGGAGAGAGCACGGCACACTGAGGGTGGAACCTAATGGTCAGGAGTGATGTATGGCTCGCAGAAAACGCCATTTAGAATTTACAGCAAGCCCTTTTTCATGCAATGAGAGCAGTAACATGCAATCTTTTTCGGAACACTGACGTTTAATTACACATGATTGCTATAGCATTGCTAAAACCTCACGCCGGATGGCGCCCAATGCCGCTTATGTATTGGACAGTAGCAGGTTCGAAGCTGTTGATTAGGATTCTACTTCGAATCTACAGTGGAACCTTGATTTACTAACCCCTCATTGCATGAACTTTTGGATTTACAAATCAGAATCTGAATGAGAATATGCTTTGGTGAGCAAACCTCGTCTCAATGTAGGAACGTTTCATTCAACCATTTTGTGCCCGGAAGCACAGTCATTGTGGGCTGGCTGATCGAGCTTTGGTACTCGTTCAGTCAGCTGCTGTGCTACTTTGTTTGCTTTTTTAGCCTTTTTACAGCATTTTATCGTTTTGCTTTCAATCAATCAATCAATGTTTATTTATATAGCCCTAAATCACAAGTGTCTCAAAGGGCTGCACAAGCCACAACAACATCCTCGGTACAGAGCCCACATAAGGGCAAGGAAAAACTCACCCCAGTGGGACGTCGATGTGAATGACTATGCGAAACCTTGGAGAGGACCGCATATGTTGGGTAACCCCCCCCCCCCCCTTCTAGGGGAGACCGAATGCAATGGATGTCGAGTGGGTCTGACATAATATTGTGAGAGTCCAGTCCATAGTGGATCCAACATAATAGTAAGAGTCCAGTCCATAGTGGGGCCAGCAGGAAACCATCCCGAGCGGAGACGGGTCAGCAGTGCAGAGATGTTCCCAACCGATGCACAGGCGAGCGGTCCACCCCGGGTCCCGACTCTGGACAGCCAGCACTTCATCCATGGCCACCGGACCTGTGCCCCCCCCCCCCCCCCCCCCCCCCCTCCACAAGGGATAGGGGGGAGCAGAGGAGAAAAGAAAAGAAACGGCAGATCAACTGGTCTAAAAGGGGGGTCTATTTAAAGGCTAGAGTATACAAATGAGTTTTAAGATAGGACTTAAATGCTTCTACTGAGGTAGCATCTCTAACTGTTACCGTGAGGGCATTCCATAGTACTGGAGACCGAATAGAAAACACTCTATAGCCCGCAGACTTTTTTTGGGCTCTGGGAATCACTAATAAGCCGGAGTTCTTTGAACGCAGATTTCTTGCAGCTTTCTCAATATGAGTCCAAATGGACAAGTGATGTGTGCTTTGAAACATTCAGGAAGTATCCACGTCGACATTGCCTTGTTCCCCCTACATTTCTCCCGCTGCACACCAAGGAAATTAACCGAGAAGGGAAAGTGGATTCAATTTCTCATTCCTAATCATTGAAGCGACCTGGCTATTAAGTTTTGTGATTTCAAACTGCAAGCACACCACAGTGCTAGTGACAGTGTTTGTGTGTGTCGGCAGGGCGGCTGAAAATAGGTCAATTTAAGTTTGTTGTTGTTGTTTTCAGTTCAGTTTCAGTTCATTTCGAACATGCATACGATACAATGTAATTGTCACATCGTGGTGAGGGAAGTCCTGTTTTGGGGTTGTCTGGCAAACTTCCTGTTTTATTTTGAAAATTCTAATCCTCCTCTCGTTTCAGGCCACTTGCTCTTCCTCCTGTGTCACTGGTCTGATGTCTCTCCTGATTGCCTGATTGTGTCCACCTGTGTCACTCTCCCTCATGTGTATATAGTCCTCGTCTTCCCCTGTCTTGTTGCCAGAGTATATCGTCTCGCTACGTACCTCCAGCCTTGTCCACAGCCTTGATAAGTATTGTCTCGCTTTATTTATTGATTTCTTTGTTTCCTCTGAGAGAGTGATTTTCTTTTGCTAAAGTTTTTTCGGTCAAGTCTTTTTGTATCAATTTTCATAGTGCCTTGTCTTCCTTTTTTCCCCTCCTTCTGGAGCGCTTTTAGTTTGCAGGCTTCTCAACTCTTCATAACATATTTTCTGTTTATAGCTTCTTGACTTCTTTTCATGAGTGAAATTACCTTTTTTGTAGATTATCATAGATTGTTGTTTTTTTTGTTATTAGATTCGTATAGAGCTTTTGCTATTGTCCTTTTCCTCCTTAAGGAGTGATTTTCTGTTTATTGCCTTATGTCCTATGCTACACATCCTCTTGTTGCTCTAGTATATCATAGATAGATTTTGTAGCCAGTTTGTTTAATCACTCTGTCCAAGAGATAGCAAAGAAAACTAATTAAATAAAGTCTGAGTCAATTGTCTCTCTTCTGCATCTGAGTCCTCATTTTTGCCAAGACTTAACAGTAATGCATCACATATTTCCAGTTGTTTCATTACAGCGCATCCGAAAAGGAGTAGGAAGAAGCTGAGCTTATTTAATCCTACCCCCTTTTCATACCATAGCAATTTGGTCCTACTTCCTTGTTCTCTGTAACAGAACAGTGAACAAATAAATAATGAACAAATAATATACCATAGTAAGCAAACAGATATTAAATACATACATTATCTTTGTTTCAATAAATAAAAAAAAACAAGAAAACAAAACAAACAAACAAAAATAGGGCTCAAGATATTCATCATAATTCTTGTTCTGTGTACTTTGTGAAAACTTGTAGTTTGAACAGTCTCTTAAACTGAATCATATTGGTGCTTTGTTTGATTTCTTTGCTTAATCCATTCCATAATGTGATTCCACATACCGATATACTAAAGGTTTTAAGTGTTGTACGTGCATACGAATGTTTTGAATTAGATTTTCCTCTAAGGTTATATTTCTCCTCTTTTGTTGAGAAGAATTGTTGTACATTCTTGGGTAGCAGGTTATAGTTTGCTTTGTACATCATTTTAGCTGTTTGCAAATGCACCAAATTGTTGAATTTATTAATTGTGATTTAATAAATAAAGGGTTTGTATGTTCCCTATATCCAACATTATGTATTATTCTAATTGATCTTTTTTGTAACACTGTTAGTGAATGAAGCGCACATTTGTAGTTGTTTCCTCATATTTCTACAAAATAACTCAGATATGGTAACACTCGTGAACACTAGTTTTGGCTTTGTTATGAAATAAAAAGTTAATCCATCACTCCTTTGTTATGTTTTTTTTTTTTTTTTTATATACAGTACAGTGGATTTAAGAATGCCTTGATTTTCAATCTTTTCTATTTACAAACCTTTGTGTCGCTTCAGTAATGCAGACTCTGTATCGATCTATTGTGGTGAAGAAGGAGCTGAGCCGGAAGGCAAAGCTCTCAATTTACCGGTGGATCTACGTTCCCATCCTCACCTATGGTCATGAGCTTTGGGTTATGACCGAAAGGACAAGATCACGGGTACAAGCGGCCGAAATGAGCTTCCTTAGAGATAGGGTGAGAAGCTCTGTCATCCGGGGGGAGCTCAAAGTAAAGCCGCTGCTCCTCCACATCGAGAGGAGCCAGATGAGGTGGTTCGGGCATCTGGTCAGGATGCCACCCGAACGCCTCCCTAGGGAGGTGTTTAGGACACGTCCGACCGGTAGGAGGCCACGGGGAAGACCCAGAACACGTTGGGAAGACTATGTCTCCCGGCTGGCCTGGGAACGCCTCGGGATCCCCCGCGAATATATATATATATATATATATATATATATATATATATATAGTACAGGCCAAAAGTTTAGACACACCTTCTCATTCAATGTGTTTTCTCTAGTCTCATGACTATTTACATTGCAGATTGTCACTGACGGCATCAACACTATGAATGAACACATGTGGAGTTATGTACTTAACAAAAAAAAAGGTGAAATAGCTGAAAACATGTTTTATATTCTAGTTTCTTCAAAATAGCCACCCTTTGCTTTGATTACTTTTTCGCACACTCTTGGCATTCTCTCGATGAGCTTCAAGAAGCTCATTGAGAGAATGCCAAGAGTGTGCAAAGCAGTGATCAGAGCAACGGGTAGCTATTTTGAAGAAAAACTAGAATATAAAACATGTTTTTAGTTACTTCACCTTTTTTGTTAAGTACATAACTCCACATGTGTTCATTAATAGTTTTGATGCCTTCAATGACAATCTGCAATGTAAATAGTCATGAAAATAAAGAAAACCCATTGAATGAGGAGAAGGTGTCCAAACTCTTGGCCTACACTATATATATATATATATATATATATATATATATATATATATACTAGAGATGCGCAGATAGGCAATTATTTCATCCGCAACCACATCACAAAAGTCGTCATCCATCCGCCATCCACCCAACCAACATTTTATCAAAACCACACCCGCCCGCCATCCGCCCATTGTTATATATCTAATATAGACGATGCAAGGCATTAGTGAGGTTAGAAAGCTTTTGCCTGTTAAAGAAAGGAGACTGATCCAATGCAGCAGAGACATTCAATGCGTGCCACGCATTAATATATCTTGGCCACGCATTAGTGGCTAAGAGATATTAATGCGTGATAATATTATTTATCATTATTATAATATTATTGTCATTTCCATTAAGAAAGTGTTGACTATTGTTGCCAATGCCCTCAGATCAGGAGTGCGTTCCTCACACTTTGTGTGCGCAGTTGCAGCAAGCAGAACGAGGCTTTTAAGAAGTTAAAAAAATGTTTTAGAAAGACTAGGCCTATATTTTCGTTAGGTAAACATTTTTTTCTGAATTTATTTCAATGAATATTAACTTGTTAACGTTATAATGCTCAAATAGGGACGAGGGCGGGGTGCACAGTGAAACAGTCAACAATTTCGCGACAAAGATGAACCTTTATTGATTGATCTGCAGCCATGACAAAATATCAGACAATCTCCATTGTCAGCGACAGGCAGGAAAATAAAGATAAACACATAGCCTATGTTGTAGGCATAGGCATATAGGCTCATACGTTTTTAAGTTGAAATAAAAAAATAAATACAAAATGTGCCTCATAAGCCTTAGGCTGTCAATCACGCGCACAAACTTAAATTATACAATAATATATGTATGTCATCTCTATTTAAACAAAAATAAATAAAATAAATAATAATAATAAATTACCTGCAACTTATTGGCCAAGGCAAAAAGCTGAAGGGGGGAAATCAAACCCATCAGACTGCACTTTATCATCAAACTTGAATTATAACGAAAATAGACGGTCGAGACAAACAAAGCAGGCTAAATAGCCTTACATTGTCGCCAATCGGAGATGCGCTTCACTTGAAAGCGAGGCCAAATAATTAACACACAGTAGTATATCTCGAATAGAAAAAACCACAATAAACAACGCAATTGCCTTAATTCCTTTGCATTGTAGTGCGCCCAAACAACACGTAACCATCAAAATTATTCAGCTGACCGAACTCAATATAGGTTAGACATGGGCTTATTTGGTATAGCCTATAGGTAACGTAGACTAATTCGTTTAACATATCCAACCGTATGTCTACTTTTTTTTTTGTTAGCACTATGCAGGAATAAAATGGCATCTACAGTGCCAGGATTCAGGCGAGAGCGCCTGGCCTCTAA
>NC_084554.2:28655000-28662500 GCF_033978685.3 Nerophis lumbriciformis | reverse complement strand
TTTGTGGATGCACCAATTGTTAAATAGATTGTTAGGCGTCAATCCTGTAACACACATGGACCGATATGCTGCAAATAATAATACAAAAAAAAAAAAAGACACACAAAAACGTACAAAACGCTCTATTAAATTAACAAAATGGCCTACTTTAAATGATCAAAATAAGTGCACTAGAGTCCAGACGCGAGCAGGTACCGTAACAGTACAGCAAATTCACCAAAGTAAAAGTTCTATTCACATGATCGGAGAGTCTATGGGAACTAGAGAGAAAAAGGGCGTGTGAGCGGGTTGGCACAGATTATTAGTGTATACTACAAGAACCAAAAAAAGGGGAGGGGCTGGGCGACCGGGTGTTGCAATACAAAGTGGCAAAAATGTGTATGGGGGAGGGGTCATCATCATCATCATCATCATCATCATCATACACCATTCTAAATTCCCTCATACTGCCAACTAAAAGGATATGCACATCGTCCATTGTAACAGTTCTATTGTCTCTCGGTACTCGATACGCGCCAAGGAAATGCGTTCCGATAAAGCTCGACGTGTTTTGGTTATCAGCCAAGTGTAACCCAGGCTTGCTGCTTTTGAAACAAATGAGAAATGTTATGTTCTGACCTGAGAATTTAAAGCTACTGAATTATCTAAAAACTAAGAGAGATTCTCTTTGAGGGTGTCTGGATCGTCATCCCATACAGTACATGCTAGCATTTTGGAAAACAATCCAGCTGAGGTGCAATTTGCTATCATGAGAGTTTTTGGCTTGAAACAAGCCCC
The DNA here is from genome assembly GCF_033978685.3 of Nerophis lumbriciformis. Taxonomy (NCBI): domain Eukaryota; kingdom Metazoa; phylum Chordata; class Actinopteri; order Syngnathiformes; family Syngnathidae; genus Nerophis; species Nerophis lumbriciformis. The sequence continues at coordinate 28,661,723 of NC_084554.2, read as the reverse complement.
CCCTCCGACGAGGGAGCCTGTGGGAATTGTTTTCCTACTCCGTGTTTTTTTTTTTTTGTATACAATATAAGCTCAGTCAAGCATCAGCAACAGTTCTGTCCATAACAAAAAAAATCAATCTTGCCAGCATATCAATATGGGAAAAACAATCCTGAGTCAATCATTTGGTTCTGTATTTTTTTTTGGGTTAAGAGAAACTTTGGAACTGCAGTTTTAAAAAGTCTTATTTTTGTCTTTAAGCAAGGGGATCCTTTAGTCACTCCTACACACTGAACATATCCATTCTGATACTACTGAAGCCGGCGTCTAGGCCAGAGGCCGTCTTCGCGCTATCTAAGTCGTCCAGCTTCTGGCTTAGCTCATTGTCAGACTCATCCGAACAACTCTCGGCGGGTAGTGAAGTTGGAACCCCTGAGGTGCTGCAGGAAGTTGAGGTAACCGTTGACGGCGAGGACAGCGGGGGAGGCGGGGAGGCGGACGGGGAGGAGAGGGAAGCAGCTTTCTGGGCTGTGGCGGCGGTGGCCTGGAACAGGACGTTGGGCCAGGACTTCATGGACAAGCGAGACAGATGAGGAAAGGTGTTGTTAGAAGAAGCTGCAGACTGCGAGGTAGATGTGGTGTTAGGAGTAGGGGAGCAGACAGAGTGAGGTAATAATCTAGTATGCTCTTTGGCATTTCTCATTGCTTGTTTGATTGTTTTCTCTTTGTGCAAGCTCGACTGGAGGTGTTGGCCAAGTGCTTCGTTCCCGTTGACGACCACGTTGCAGGCGACGCACGTGTAGTTGCTCACCGCCTTCCGAAGCACCGTCTCTTGCGGCTCGCCGAAAGGTTGTCCGAAGTAACACAGGGACTTCTGGTGACGCGTCACCGAGTCTTCGTCCGCAAAGATCATCTGGCACTTCCTGCATATAAACTCGTGCTTGATGGACGGTACGATAAAAGCGTCGGGGAAATCCTTGCTACTTTTGGTTTGGGTTTTCAGTTCTTCTTTTGTGCTTTCCGTTGAAGAGCCTGTGTTGCTGTCGTCCTTAGTATTATTAGCTTCTTTTGGTTTGAAAGAGTTGGTTGCGGTGCTTTTGATGCTCTGGGGGGTTTTCGCAGAAGACGTTTGCTGCTGCTTAAGTTGCTTCTGTTGCTGCTCCAGATGTTTCTGCTGCTGCTGCTGCTGCTTTTGCAGGGAATCTTGGAGGGACTGCTGGTACTGCTGATACTGCTGCAGAAGCGCGGCTTGCGGGACGGCCGCCGGGCCGTAGGGGAACAGATTCTCCATCCCGCAAAGTGGTGGGAAGTAGCCGCCCGGTTGGACCCCTCTGGGTAGCTGCGGTGAGAAGCAGTTGGGGAATCCAGGAAGAAAGTAGGGAAGGAACTGTCCCCCCAAGAAAGAGCTGGGGTCTCCTGCAGCCAGAGCATTCTGAAGCGCCTGTAGCTTTGCCGTGTCCAGCGAAGTCTCACCTCCAGCTTTCCCTGCAGCCGCCTTGTCCCTCTTCTTGGCCATGCTGGGGGTCTCGGGTCGTGACGTGCTCTCGTTCTCGCCGCTCTTCAACTTTATTTGAGGTGGCTTGTCTCCTGTTTTTTTACCCTCAGTGTCTTTCCCTTGCTGCTCTGTCTTATTTACTGCCGCCAAAGGTGTGGAGGGAACAGGAGGAGGAGGAGGAGGAGGTGGTGGAGGAGGAGGAGTCTGCAGAATAGTCTTGGTTGGGGTAGTGCTGAGAGACATGGCAGGAGATGGGGTGGCTGGTGTAGGGAACCCAAGCATGCCAGCACCAGGAGATGCTAAAGCTGAAATACAGTAGTATATAGATATGGAAATATTCAATATTTAATTTTGAAATTGGTTGTTCATTTGTTCTTGTCATTTTCAAATCTCTTGATTTCGATTTTGTTATGGATCAAAACTGTCACAAGTGCTTAATGATAACTTCAGTCTACTTTTCTTTAATACTATAAATATGCCGAGACAAGAATTAGGAAAAGAAAACAATTAAAGCGGTGATTAACATAAAACATTTGTTTGTACAAAAATCTCATTAACAGTCAAACTCTAATGATGAAATCATGCATGCACTATACCAACCATTTGTAATCTCAAAATTGTATTTAAAAATAGGACTTTGTGACTAACCACCACTGGGATACGGAATAAACAGCAGAATAAACCAGTGCATGATTAATATCAGTTAATAAAGCTGGCAGTTTATTGTCTATTTGTCATACTAACTCACCAGGTGTGTTGGGTGGGAAAACAGGAAGTGATGATGGCCCGTTGACTCCGGGAAGTAGCACTGGCGGAAGGCCAGAGATCCCCGGGTAGCCTGAGGGCAGGCTAAGGCCATGAAGTGCATTATTGTTGTCCACTGCAGTCTGTTGCTGCTGGCCAGGCAGACAGAGTCCTTCACCGGCTTTCTTCATGCGATCAAGCTCTTGTTGGGCCATCAGTTGTCGGACAGTGGTTGGTGCTAGGTAGTCCTTTTCTCTATCCACCTGGTTCCCCAGGGTTTCTTGCACTTTGGTGATGTGCTGTCTGGAGAAGATGTGGTCTCGGATGGACATCCTGGGCGTGTACTTTATACCACACAAAGTACACTCAGGCCTCGGCCCATCTGGTGAGCCTTGACTTATCATGAATGGCTTTCCAATGTTTATCTTGAATTTCTTCTCTTTAGCTCGGGCGTTTTGGAACCACACTTGGACGACACGCTTTGGAAGTCCAATCTCATTGCCGAGCATCTCACACTCTTGCATTGTAGGAGTGCGGTAGTCACTAAAACAGGCTTTAAGGACTTTAAGTTGAAGGTTACTCATCTGGGTTCGGAATCGTTTGTGGCCCGGCCTATCCCCAGCACTGGTGCCTTTTCCAGACTTGCTGAAGGGATTCCCTGTCCCGAATGGACTCGGAGAACTGGGATCGGTAAGGCTTGACGATTCACTTATGTCGTAGAATTCATCCATGTCGTCATCTCTGGAGCTGAAGTAAGAGTCGCAGTCTTTTCCGGAGAAGCTGAGAGCCGGGCTGACCATGCTATATTGGAATCTGTCATTAAAACCATCGGAATTTAGAAACATTCCACCCTTGTTTTCAGCCAGCTTCTCCCCTCCGTTAGCTGTGAAGCTTTCAACTTCATTGTTATTGCCTTCATCTCCAGTTGTAGCATCACTAATGGCTGTGTTAATTGATGATGTCTCATCAAAGTCCATCTTGCTTAAATCATAAGATGACGCCTCCGCTGAATTAACATTTGGCCCGTCAGTTTCATCACAGTTGTCAGCTTTTAATGATGAAGGGCTTAAGAAGTTTTTTACTTGTGTGTCCGATGGTTTTATTGGCGTAGAAGACGCAGCAGGCAATTCATAGTCATTTGGCTCAACCTTGATCGGCAGCTGTGAGAAGTCAAAGAAGTTGTACTTTGGGCTTTCACCTCTGTCGTTGTCTTGATTCATCATTGGGCTTGGTGGCAAACTAAAGCCTGCTTGCTTCGCTTCATGCCAGTGTCTGGATCGTATGTGACTATCAAGCGCTGACTTAGCCTTGAACAGCGCCCTGCAAAAAGGGCATTTCTTGTGGGACTGTGTGGGGCCTATAGCTCTAAACTGCCCTTTTCGCTCTCTAGCGCGAGTATTCTGGAACCAAACTTGTACTACCCTCTTTTTTAGTCCCACTTCTCTTGCAATGTGATCCAGCATTTTCCTCGTTGGGTTAGAATCAATCAGGTATTTGTCATAAAGGATTTCAAGTTGTTCAGGTGTGATGGTGGTTCTCAGGCGCTTATCTCTATGTTGTTCTTCGCTACTGTTTCCACCATCTTTATCAGTGACACTTTCATCCTTATCATCCAATTTTCTCTTCATTGACCCTGACCCTGCAGCTGAGGTCATACCCGAACTACCTTGTGAAGAGATTTGCGAGAGGCCTCCAGATAATATCTGGCTAGCCATTAGGGGGTTGTTGGGGTCAAATATCATATAGGGCATATCAATTGGTCTTTCAAGGAACTGTGAGTGCAGAAATTGGTTCTGGGCTGCCAAGAAATGCATGTGTTGATGCTCCTGCCATAGCTCCACTGTGGGAAATGCAATCTTACACTGGTCACATTGGTACTGAAGCAACTGGTGGGGAAGGCTGTTTGTCAGGGAGGAAAGGGCTAGAGAGAGAGGACTAGAGGGCACAGCAGCTGCCTGTGGCTGGGAATGAGGTCTTGACATTGGTGGCTGGGGAACCTTTTGAGGGGGTGGCTGAGGTGTGCATGCCTTAGATGGTCTGGGCTCTGCTAGAGATTTGACCACAGGTGAGGGTGCAGTCTCTGTTTGTTTAGGTTCACTTTCAGGGTGAGGTTCAAAGTCTGGCTTTGGGGAGGTTTTTCCAATGCTGGCTCGAGGAGATGCCATCACTGGGGAGCTTGAACCAGAGCTGTTAGCGGTTCCTTGAGAATGTCTGTGTGGCTCCAATGACTGTTGGGTCATTTTAACTGGACCTAGATCGACAGAATCTAAGTATTCTTCACATGGGTTGTCTTCATTACCTTCCTCATCTTCATCCTTGTAACACAGCTTCTTCTGGTGAGTGATGAGGTCAAAGATGCGTGGGAAAACGATACTGCACTTTTTACACTGGTACTGCATGTTGTTGGTTCTGATGTATCGCTCATTGGTTAACTCTTTTTTCTCATTGTCTTTAGTATCTGCCTGGTTCTCGTAGCTCTTGCGTGCTTTCTGGCGTGCGTTTTGGAACCATACCACAATAACTCGTGTTGGTAGATTAAGGACGGTGGAGAGCTGCTCAATTTCATCATCCTTTGGATAAGCATTGGTATCAAAGAAATCTTGAAGAACTCTCAATTGGTAGTCAGTAAATCTGGTTCTGGAGGACCTCTTATTGATGCTTGATTCAGTTCGATAGTATTCATGAGGGCCAAGCTGAGGCTCTATTCGGATGTCTTCCAAAGTAGTAATAGGAGGAATGTTAAAATTGTAGGGCGAGTCTTTACTCCGCTGCCTCTCTTTGAAAAGGGTGTTACGGAACCAGTGCTTTATGACCTTTTGAGGCAAACCAGACTTCTCTGACATCTCCTGAATTTGCTCTTCATTGGGAGAATTATTGATGTCAAAGTTGGCCCGGAGGATTTTAAGCTGGTCATCAGTTATACGGGTGCGTGGCCGCTTAAACTGAGACTGGCGGAGGAAATTTGGATCGAGCCCCAGTTGTTGCTGGCAGAGTTGGGTTAGATCTGTGGATAGAGAGTCCATAGTTGGCAGTTGGAGTGCCAACTGAGTGTGTAAGCCTGGGTGCTGGACTGACTGCATCATGAGAGGTGGGAAAAGAGGCAGATCCAAAGGAACAGAAAGCTGCACTTGGGGAGGTGCAGGAGGAGCTGTGGGTGTCGGTGAAGGATGGGGTGGCTGAACTGGTGGTGCCTGGTGAGAAGGCTGGTGTGAGGTCTGTTGGGGGGCAGGGACTGGGGAAGGTGTTGGCGTTTGGGGCTTGGCCATTGATGTTGGAGATGGCTGAGGAGTTGTCACCGGGGCAGGAGCGGAAGGAGGTGGAGGTGGAGGAGGTGGTGGCGGCGGTGGCGGTGGTGTCTCAGGTGAAGCAGGGTTAATTGGATAGAGTTTGTCATAGGCCTCTCTGTACTGTTGGGCAAACTTCTCAAGCTCTACATATGGGAAAAACTGACTGTGCACATGCTCTTGGTGGCTTTTGAGAATAAGCATATTGGAGAATAGCTTTCCGCACATTCCACACTCAAGCTTATCAGTGTTCATTTCCATTTGTTCAACGCCATCTTTGTTTTTCTTCTGGTTCTTCTGTCTGTTTTCATTGTACTGGATGACTAGTTCAAATCCAAAATTTTCCAGCAGTGCTTTGGCTGCATTGCCCCTGGCTCCAGACACAATGCGAGGAGGGGGAATCAATGGCTCTGGAAACTTTGATTTTTTAGAGTCTTTGTTGTCTTTTGTACCATCACCTAAAGCTTCACATCCATTTTCTAGCTTGGCTCTGCTTTCTTGTTTTTCAAGGTGCTCTTCTGCCTCTTTTGACATTTGAATCTCTGAGACTGACACATTGTTGGGCTCCATTTTGGGTTTTTGGCTAAGCAGTTGCTGGTTCTTCTGTGACTGTGTCTGTGAGATTTGCTGCTGCTGCTGCTGCTGCTGTTGTTGCTGCTGCTGAGCCTGTTGCAGTTGGTGCTGCTGTTGCATTTGTTGCTTCAAATCTTCTAAGAAAGATCCCGTAAGACCCGGCATTCCAAAAGCTGCTGCTGAATGTAGAGCAAGCTCTGGGCTTAAGTTGAACTCTGCTCCTGGTATGTAGAAAGGGAACAAGAATTGTGGCTGTTGAAACTGCAGCAATGCTTCTGGGGTCATTGGGAAATGAGGGAAGAAAGCCGGGTTAAGGAACTGAGGCTGGAAGAAGGCAGCCTGCTGCTGGAGTTCATGTTGAAGCTGCATTTGCAGTTGTGCTGCGGACTGAGCTGACTGGTGGCTGTTGGACTGTGCTGAAAGGTGCTCGCTATTTTGTTTGCTAGTGTTGTTGCTATTAGCCTCTTTTGGTTCTGCACCGTTTTCTTTGTTAGCAGACGGTGTTCCACTTCGGGTAGAGTCAGTGTTGCTGTTGTTTCCCTGTGTGCTTGGAGCAGGACTTTTTGCTGGGACCGGACCACCACTTCCACTGCTATTGCTGCTCATTTCAGATTTGGCTGTTCGGGCTTTGGTCTGGTGGAGCACTGA